>NW_007732230.1:85070-100630 GCF_000696425.1 Galeopterus variegatus | reverse complement strand
AAAAATAAAAAATAAAAAATAAATTATCCAAATTATCTACATACAAAATTATCCAAAGTCGTGAGAATTTTACTGGGCAAGGAATGCAGGTAGACTTATTAACAAGTGAATGGGAAAGGTCACATTATTAGAGAGCATTTTTAAATCAGGACAAATTTTACCTTGTGGCTTGGCAGTGAATTGTGCAAGTGGAGTGGTGATGAAGGTTTTTTTAAGTCAAGGATGTAATGGATATTGAAGCTACATATCCAAACAATCATTGAACTTGATGCTACAAATCCTCTAGGCATATAACATGATTTTGATAAAAACACAGTTGACAAAGAACCCAGTGACATCTAGTTTTCTGGTAGGATAAAGGACGATGTGGCAGAATTTCACAAAGCTAGAGAATAAATACTTTGGCATAAAGGAAAAGAGTAATATTTTTGAAATGGCAAGGATTTGATCTTTACTACCTTATTCCAGCCTTTTGATTTTTTAGGGAGAAATATTTGTTGTTCATGTTATCATTGTGATTTGGGGGCTGTCTTAAGATAAAGACTAGGTGACAAATTACAAAGTCTAAAACACTGGTGGGAAAGGACAGACCCCATAGAGGTGCACCAGTGATGTCAGCCCTGGGAATCACAAAAGCATGTTTACTAGGGCTGATCCCAAAGAAACTTCCCCCACCTCAGAGATTTTTCAGGTGACTGGTTCTCAGTGTAGGCGGAGATATCCAAGTCTTAGGTACTCTAAAATATTTTTAGAATATTATCACTGTTTATTTTTCAGCTTCTAAATTTGCATTTTTGGAAAATGCTCTTCTCAGCAACATGATATATATAGCCAACATACATAAATTAGAACACAAAAGCCAATGCAGCTATTTATTGGGCGGGAAAATCTATTCGATGAGGGGGGAAAAAAGGAATGAAATGATTGTAAATTATATATTTGTGCACAAGAACTTAAGTTGTGAAAAATATGCTATTCCATCAGCAAAACTCATAGCATTTATAGATCAGTAAAACATCTTTGAACATTCTTCAGATATCTGGTTTAGCAAAAACTTGAAAAAGCACTTTTCATGCATTTTTGTGCTTCATAGTAAAGCCTATGAATACTTCACAAAGCAAATTTAATCTTCCTTTTTCTGTATCGTCTATGTCAGGCCCCATCCAGGCTGAATTTGTAGAAAACATTATAATTTCTAAATTATACATTTATTTTGAGAGGAATGATTATGGGATCTCAAGGATGTAGGGGACTTTTAAGGCTAGGAACCCATCTACACAATTGGGCAAACTTTTCTGTGTTTAGAGTTTTTGCTATAACTAACCCCAGTTTCTACCCAAATGCTAGGCCTCCTATTGCCTATGTGAACTACGGGTTTTTACTGCTCCATTACAGTCAGCTGTGGGGTTAGATTGTGCTAAGTTCATTTTGTAGTGATGAGAAAGATGATTGGAGGTGTTATGAGCTGAATTATTTCCCCAAAATTTATATGTTGAAACTCTAATCCTTAGAATCTCAGAATGTTACTATGTTTGGAGACAGATCTTTCAAAGGGTAATTAAGTTAAAATGAGCTAATTAGGATGTACCCTAATTCAGCATGACTGGTGCCCTTATAAAGAGAGGAAATTAGGGCACAAACATGCACAGACACAGGGAGAAGACCGCCATCTACAAGACAAGATGAGAGACCTCACATGAAACCAGCCCTCCAGACACCTTGATCTTGGACTTCCAGTCTCTATTGAGAAGATAAATTTCTTTTGACTAAAACAAAGTCAGTGATATGTTGTTTTGTCAGCCCTAGCAAACCAAAACAGGAGGTAAAAGGAAAACAACACCTAATACATCAGTCCACACTCTTTATAGATCCAGTTTGTAAGACTCTCTTTCTGCTTTACTAGTGACAACCCAGTAATTCTTTCACAGAAGAATGATACAAAGATTCAGAGAGAAGAATCAAAGCTGCTAAAATATCTTTGTGTGTCCTGAAATTCTGACTTTTTGTACTATTTTTGCCCCCATTATTTCAGAAGGAGGGTTTGAAATACAAGCTTAGCATTCCCTGGAGCAAAAAGGGTGGGAAGAAGAAAGAATTTAAATTACCTGCTAATGAGTAAAATTCCTTGGTGTATAAAGCTAAACTTTAAGTTACTAATTCAAAGATTTCCTGTTTAACGTATGATTTCAGAATACACTCCAATTTAGTGTTTAGGGCATTAGGAAAACTCAGAAGCGCAGCTTGAATGCATTCTAATTATAAAGTTAAAAGATTGGATATTGAATTACTTAGTGTGCCACTTACGTACTTTCCAACAATAATAAGTGTTTCAAAATAAGAACCAGCCTTATAAAATTCAAATAGATGATAGTTGGGTTATGTAAATGTGAGTCAACTGCTATTTCCTTATCTGAAAAGCAATATGTAAAAAGAGAGCACATCAAATATGTCTGCAAATGTCAACAACAGAGTAAATCACAGCAATCTTTTGAGCGATTACACAAACAGAAAATGACTTAGTAGTGAACCAAGTAGTTTCTATTGATAAGCTTTTGCAAATTTTTTAAATGGCTAAGCATTTCCTGTAGGTAATTTTTTTTAACCTCTCTATTCCTGTACAATGTGGTAAACATTCTTCAATATTGCCACACAATTAAATTGTGGGAACCTTGATGATCTTGTCATGATGTGACAGGACTGGCCATTTACCAGATGATGATATAAGCATTGGAACTCTTCTGTGACTTGTTCCTACCAAGGAATCCTTGTATCACTGATGATTAAATAGCAAATTACATATACTAATACAAATCAAACAGATGATAGTTGGGTTATGTGAGTCAACTACGATTTCCTTATCTGAAAAGCAATACCTAGAAAGAGAGCACGCCAAATATCTGTCTGCATATGTCAACGATAGAGTTAATCTCAGCAATCGACAGATGCATCTTTTCAGTTGAAAACCTGTCTCGTTAAGACATTTTCTGATCCTTTTGCCTCTCAACTATGTTCCTGAATCCAAGTAGAGTAGGTATTTAAGTGAAGAAACGAAACGAATAGAGAAGGGTAGGAAGGATAGAAGAAATTGAGGACTCCTTTCCATTGACTTCAAAGATTAATCAACAACAATTTATAAAAGTAATTTTCAAAGCTTGTTCTTTCATTTAAAAACCTCTTAGTTTCATATTTTGGCTAAATAAATTTAGGATTGGCTATGAGACATCTCAAGAGTACCTTCAAATAGTTTTGTTGGCAGTTACTTTTGACACTCTGACATACTGTAAAATATTTAATTTCTTTCAAAGCATGTTCTAGTATTTATGACAGGCTTCAAAATAGATTTATTATACTGTTTAATATCACTTTTTTTCAAATATAGGTGATTTTAATTTTATCTTTCTCTTTTACAATTTATGCTTCAAGATGAAATATTATAGTTTTAAAAAATTGACTTGATCAGTAGGGCTAATGGTTTAGCATCCCTCCTTTTGAGAATCTCACTGAAATGAAGTATTTCAGTATGGAATTTGGTTACCTCCTTACTTTCTTGGCCAAAGTTTTTTAACACCTTCCAAGGCCTTGCTTCATACCAAGCTGTAAAAATAAAAGAGGGTCTTAGTTAAGGTGCAAACATGCAACAAAAATTCTGTCAGCATTAAAAAAATAAAAGCAACATTAACAACACAGTAGCAGTTGACACAAACAATATAAATATGTGACTTGTGTCTGTATATTGATGAGTTTAATATCACTTTTTTTCAAATATAGGTGATTTTAATTTTATCTTTCTCTTTTACAATTTGTGCTTCAAGATGAAATATTATAGTTTTAAAAAATTGACTTGATCAGTAGGGCTAATGATTTAGCATCCCTCCTTTTGAGAATCTCACTGAAATGAAGTATTTCAGTATGGAATTTGCTTACCTCCTTACTTTCTCGGCCAAAGTTTTTTAACACCTTCCGAGGCCTTGCTTCATACCAAGCTGTAAAAATAAAAGAAGGTCTTAGTTAAGGTGCAAACATGCAACAAAAACTCTGTCAGCATTAAAAAAATAAAAGCAACATTAACAACACAGTAGCAGTTGACACAAACAATATAAATATGTGACTTGTGTCTGTATATTGATGGAAGCTTGGCTGAAGAGTTTATTTCATTCTCACCTCCTTCTTCAAGTCCTTGGCGACAGACCTGAAGGACCTGAAGCTGTTTCCTTAGAAGCCTTGTTGAAAGGAAAATCAGTTAAACCCTGTTGGTGGAGAGCTTGAGTCAGGGGTGAGAGGAAGAAATGGGACCCTAAGGGGAGAAGAAAATTTTAAAAATCTGAGAAGACTACTGTGAATTAAAGGAAGAAACAACAGGTGCAGAAAGAGGGGATTCCTTGATATCACAGGTGGACAACACCCTAAGGGGAGAAGAAAATTTTAAAAATCTGAGAAGACTACTGTGAATTAAAGGAAGAAAGAACCGGTGCAGAAAGAGGGGATTCCTTGATATCACAGGTGGACAACTCAGTGTAGACTGATGGGGATTCACAGGTGCACTGAGGAAAAACATTAAACACACACACACACAAACAAGAGATGTCTCTACATCATCCTCTGGATTCTGTGTATATGCTCAATCATATAAAGTTGTGTGTTTCACTTATAGAAATAAACTGTGCCTTGCTGCTTCAGTTAGGCCAGAGGGATTACACACAAAAGAAGTATAAAAATAAAAAGAACTTGACGTCAGAGGTAGAAAATAAGAAGTGATAGTCCCCAGAAATAAGAACAGAATGATTTCCAGAAGTGCAAACATATTGGAACAAGTTGATGATAATACCAACAGGCCTAAGGAACCCACAAACACATACAGAGATGACAACATCATAAGAAAGTATTTTTCCATCAGAATCTACAGGTAATTCTACAGTCAGAAGCAGAAGCTCCAAAGGTAAGAAGAAAGAGACTTTCATTTGTGCACCAGTTTAATGCATAGAATACAGAGCCATCCACCCCTCTGCCCTGCAGCCATCTGAGCAGAGTGATCCAGAGACCAGAGCAGCAAAGCAGTGACTTCAGAGCCAGTTTGAGGCAGTAAACGAGTACATTTAGAAGACACAATCATCAAGAGCTTAGTTTCCACAGTCAGAATCACACTTACCACAAATACAGAAAGAAAGTAATATTCTCATTTGGATAAGGATTGTTACTTTGCTTATTAATTTTACTTAAAATTAATTTTAAAATATGAAGTTAATTTTCAAATATGAACAATTAATTTTCATGGAACGTTTAAAGAAAATCAACAGCACTTAAAAGTGTCATCAAAGAAAAATACTAATAGTGTTATAGAAAAACATTTAAAAATTAAGATAACTGTAATCATTATCCAAAGAAATATTTGAGAGTTAAGGTATTCATTTCATTCTTTAGAAAGCACAGGTTGCTAAGACAAAATGTATGTTTTAGGAAAAGATAACTGGTAAAACAAAATCAAACCAAACATTAGTTGAAGATTACAATTGAAATGGCTCAGGATAAAATTAGGGAATTCAAAATCTGAGGAGTGGGATTTTCTCTTAACACATCTGAACAACCCCCCAAATTAGAAAATGTGTGACAAAATGTGATAGATATTAATAGAGATGCAAAAGTTTCACCTACATAAATCAAAAGAAGAGGGCAAGAGAGAAGGGAAGGAACTATAAACCTAAACTGAGAAACTCATGGAATTAATTCTGACTACAATATATTTTGCTTTTATCAGTCACATGAGTAATGCATGGCTAATTTATTCAGCTGTTACTAAAGGCTCGTCATAATTCTAAACAATTTACGTGCAATTTCACATTCAATTTTTACAACCCCTTGTAAGCTAGGTTATCACCATTTTGCAGATGAAGATTCAAAGGTTTCAAAGGGTAATTATCATCTTCAAGTCATTCAGGTAACAAATTGAGCCACTTCCTTGACTCTCAGAATCCTAAAACACTCAGGGATTTGAGTCTTTTTACCTGGACTACGTGTAAATTCCATAGTTGTGGATGCAAATAACTACCAGATGTCCAAATAAACATGGTGTATTGTGTTACGTTATAGTACTTTAGTATGTATCATAATGCATTTTCAAGAAAAAGAACTCAAGTCTCTGAAATATATAAATGTAACACACTAACATACATTTTCAGAATGAACTTTTCTTTTCTAAATGTGGGTTTAATAAAACCTTTATATCTACTATAGCTCTACTTGCCAAAATTGGGAATATTGTGAATCACACAAATATAGCAGTGTCTGTTGTCTTGCTAATGACTGTATAACTACTACTACTGTCAGTGGTAATTCTGAAGTCATACATTCTCTATGAAAAAGCTTTGTTTCACAAGTTTTTATTCAGTTCTCCACATGATTTGGGTTTGACAATTGCAATCTTACTATTCTTTACTCTTTTTGTGTTTTTGACAGTTACATCTTTTTGTTGGTTTTATGGCAAGAAGTTAAACTGGAGAGGCACGATGAATATATTTTACATATTAAAATGTTCTTAATGATATCTTTTTTGTTCTAGGGTTATATTAACATCTCCTTAACTTTCTTTCACTATCCATCCTTTTATTAAACCACAAAAGGTTAGGTTTGGAGTCATTTTGTTTTGTTTTCTTTTAGATGGAAGGAAGAGAATTAAAAGTTAGTTTATAAAGATTCAGCATATTTCAACTATAATAAAGATATTTAATTTTTTCATAGATACTTAATCATTTTTGACTCATTTACAAAAGAGTGAAGGTCCAAGCAGGAAACAAAGTGTATTTCTTGTCTATCAAAATGGATTTTAATAAAAATTACACTTCCCAGAAAAGTGCTTAGATATTAAAGAGCAAATGCCTGTCCAAAAACATGGAGAAACTCTAGATTTTTCTCAAAAGTGTTGTTGGCTAAGTCACAGTGCCTGTATTATGTGAATAGTTTACTTCTTTGTTCCAAATACCAATGACATTACATCATTTCCCCACTTAAAAAGTGAGAGAATGTACATTTGCTCAAAGGGGACTGGAGACTTCAAAGAGGCTTGCAAATGAAACTAGCGTTTTTGTAATACCCATACAAGATACAGTGTTGGGCATTTTATATTTTTAAATCAGATAATACAACATCCTGAGAGGCAGGCATGTTGAATTCTTATTTTACAAATCATAGACCAAATATTCTGTGAGAAACTAAGAGAACCAGTTGGTTAGAACTTTGGTTAATTCGAGAGCTCTGAAACTCATGTTTACCCCAACTCATTCAAAAGCACCTGACATTTTTTGTTTGCTTTGGTTTTGTTTTTGCAAAAATGAAAAACTATGCCAGAAAATTTCTTTTGGGGAAAAAAAATAAGTAAATAAACTATCTTGATTGTAGATAGAATACTCCTGCTTTTTATAGATTGGGTGAGTCTCTCCTATGCAATCAGACTCTATCAGTGCTTCATGAGCACAAGCTTAACAGGGCATAAATGCAAGAGTTGGATGGAAAGTAAGTGGGAGAACTGTTATTGACAGTCTTAACAAGCTCTGATCAATTGATTTATGTAAAAAATCCAATTAGGCCTGGCTGACCAGAGCTCTGTTGACATCAGAGTCGGGTCAGATTGTGAATAGTTTCCTGTTAGGATCTCCCTTGGCTAAGGGAATTGCTCAGCATTTAAACCCCCTTTGGTTTAAATCCTATAATAAATATCCTGCCATTGTTTGTCCATGTATATTAAAAGCCACATGCATGAAAAAGCATAACAATAATCATTTAATTGTGTTTCCATACACATATGAATAAAAATAAAGTGTGTTAATTTTTTCTTAATCAAATGTTTCTGAACAAATTTAAGTCTAATTCCATGGAAAAAGCCTAAAACTAAAACTTCCACTGGTCTTCATTTCCTGTTTTGTCATCAGAACTCCATAAAACTTCACATAGTTATTTTTAAATTATTTAGCATAGTGGTTAAAAAAAATACTCCTCACTAATTCTAAATTAAATCCTATTTAAGTAGATTTTTTTTTTCTATTTTTGGGTATATGGTTTTGATGCACATTCCTAATAAAACTCTATGTCATAAACTACTAAGTTAACGGACACCAGATGGGCATATTAACTAGCCTCTTTTAACTTGATTCTGGTGGTTTTTGGCCCCTTGGCATTAGTGATGGCTGAGTTTGTTTGATGAAGAATGTCATCATCCTACTAAGTTAACGGACACCAGATGGGCATATTAACTAGCCTCTTTTAACTTGATTCTGGTGTTTTTTGGCCCCTTGGCATTAGTGATGGCTGAGTTTGTTTGATGAAGAATGTCATCATATTCGTTTTCCACACAGGCTCAGAACAGCTTTTATATTTCAAACTCAAATTTATAATATTCATGTCCTATAATTCTAGTGGGCTTGGTCAAACACAAACCTAACATTAATCAATTTTGATGTGTCCCCCTATAACATTAAGATTAAGTATTTAATAGCAGAAGGTAGTGAAACCACGAGAACATTATATGACATCCTTAGATTTTATACAGCTGGGATATAAGACAGAAATAATACATCAGTTTCTTGTCCCCAGGTCAGTTCACTTTCCAGTGTTCCATATTTGACACTACATTCACCTATTTTTTATTTTGGTCTGCCAAATGTATATTTTCTTTACATGTTTAAAAGAGCAACTGAGCAGAGTTCATTGCTTTCTGGAATGGATACCATTGTATTTTGTAGCATATAATCACTTTCTTCTACATCTGTTTTTTTTATTCAGATTTAAACTTGAGTATTTATTTATTTGATAGTAACCAATACAGTGCTTGTCTCAGGTATATAGTTAATATGTATTTCTTCACTAATTTAATGAGTAATATGTCCAAGAGATACATGCTATGTATAAATGTGTATTTATTTATTACAGCCCAAAAGAGAGTAAAGTACATTGAGAATAGAAGACAAGGCATTTAAAATTTTTCTTTATAGCAGACACATAGGGCTGTACCCCAGATCAGCTCTCAAATATTTGCTGAAGGAACAAACAACTGAATAACACATTATTACATATGACATTTACTATGGTTTCAATGTTTGCACTTTCCAAAACTCATGTTGAAATTTAATTGCCATTGCAATGGTATTGAGGTAGTGGAGTGAGGTATTGAGGTCGAACCCTTAAGAAGTAATTAGGCCATGAGGGTTCTGCCCTCACAAATGGAATAATACTGTTATCTTACAAAAAGGCAACTTTAGCCTCTCTCTCTCTCTCTCTCTCCCCTGCCCCCATCTTTGCATTTCCACTGTGTGATGTGATGCCTTCTGCCACTTTACAACACAGCAAGAATTCCCTTCTCAGACTCCAGCAGCTTGGTCTTGGACTTCCCAGACTGCTGAAGTGTGAGAAATAAGTTTTTGTTGATCATAAACATAAATTAGTTAGTGGCATTCTACTACAGCAGCACAAAACGGACTAAGACAATATTCATCGTCTACAAATGATCAAAAATATTTCGGAAAATTGCATTGTGTGAAAAAATTACTTGACCCTGACTGTCATATCAATCTGTTATCCAGACTTTGTTTTGAAAATTTTCTTCTTCTGTAGGATCTTATTTATAAAACAGGTTTCAGAAATATGAAGTATTATTCTAATGGTCCCCTGAAAGTAGTAGAAGACCCTCTGGGCTTTCCGCAGTGGCCCACCTCCTGCAGCTTCTCTGTCTTTTCCTCTGCTCAGCCGTCAGATCTCTCCTCCTCAGACTGCACTCAGTCCTCTCACTGGCCAGGATGGGGACTGCACCCAAGTGCTATGATTAGTAATGATGAACAGGGTTACGACCTAGAATTATTCTGTATACCTATCGTTACATGGATGATTTGGAAAAGATATTTATTCCTCATCTATTAATTATAGCCAGAACTAAATGACTTGCTAGGGAGGTGATGAAGGAGATGGGGGACTATCACACTGTAGCCTTCTGTGTGCTCCAAGGCTATAAATTCTTTGTTGGCCTGCTGGATTACACCAAAGCACTGAATAGAAATGGTGATAGGTCCATTCCTATGACTGTAGATTTTATCAGAGTCAACAGCTACTGTAATGGCCAGTCAACAGGGGACATAAAAGTAATCAGTGAAGATGACCTCTCAACATTAACTAGAAAGAATGCCTTGATTGTTGAAAGTATAACTGGCACCAGCAAAACAATGCAAACATTGTTTTTCTTGGTCAAGGTCAAGAGGTATAATCCAAAGATGATCAATGTTGCAAACTTGATGAAAAGGACCTCTCAAAAAGTGTTGGATATAGGCCAGACTCATGTTTATATCATTAAGGAAACTGGAAAAGCAAAATGCAAAATCTGAGATAAGAGTTCAAGTTGAATTTAGAAACATCTGGAGTCCTATGGACATTGCCAGTAAAATTATCAAATGTTTTAGTTCTGTGGCTATCTGCTTAGTAAAGCTTTTTTGCATGTAACTTCAAGAATTTTATCTGTTTTATATTTTGGAGAAGTCAGTCGCTGTATTCCTGAACACTTCATTTGCACCAGGAGCCTATAGACTATAAGTTCCCTTTGGGGATTGTTGTTTAGCTTGTGAGTGAAAAAAACTCTTTAAACCATACCACTGTTGAATGGGAATACTGAAATTGTATCTGTAAGAAACACGTAAAAAGAAAATATATTTGTTTTTTAATTGGTATTTTAATTTTTGCATATTCAGGAAAAATCAAAAGTAACTGAACATTGTTAATTACACTACCATGTGTTTAGAAAAGTAATAAGCAGTCAGTTTTCACATCAATGATAGCATCTAAGAGTTTTTTTCTGTCATATAAACCTACATCCTGGAATTATTTTAGTAGGTTTTCAGTAGTGTCGGCTATATTTTCCTGCCTCTCCAGGTTATTTTCAGTGAATCTTTGTCAACAGTTTATTTTAAATGCAAATAAATAAATTTCAAAAAAAAATTAAAAAGAATTGCACAAAGAATTGGAAATTGTTCAGGAATAGGGTTTGTACAATGATGAAATATAAAATAGTAGAGCTGTGCACATAAGCATGTGAGATTTCTTCAGAAGAAGAAACTTCATGAACCATATAAACCTATTTATCAAATCAATTGCATGAAACCTTTGGCTTAGTTACAGCAAAGGGGCTTTCATCATATTTATTGAAAATCTCTCAGAGACTAATAGACCAAAACATAGGACAAAGCATTGCGCTCTTCGTGACCAAAGAAATGGACCAAAAGTAACAGTAAAATCATGGACTGTAGGTGGTAGGGTATTCAAAAATAGAAAGAGGGGAGTGCGGGGGGAAATTATTTGCTCCCAAGGAAACTTCACAAATCACGAGTTCTTTCCAAACTAGTGTGAATAACTAACGTCAAATGATGGATTATCCTCCTGTGAATTGTGAATAATAACTTCTGAGTCATTTTCAAATTACCAGGAAAATAGTCACTGGATCTTCAGCACAAATCAAAACACAACTGAAGCTAAAGGGGGAAAAAAAGTCAGAATGTTAAAAAGCAGAACAGAAATACACTGCTAAGAGATAGTAAAAAAATAACAATGCATACCAAATATTTTATTAAACATTCCCCCCAATATTCCTTCAAATCAATTTTGTTGCTAAGTAATATACTAGTATAGTTTATGGCATGGACCATGTTTTCCGAACATTATTAATGGTTCTATTACATGGGACATAGTCGAAAACCTTTCCATAAAATTAGCAAGTATTGCAAAAGTTCCAAAATTCCTAAAATAAATTATTTTACATGCTTGGTCTCACAAAAAAATTATACCTATTTGTTATGAACCACAATCAGAAAGGAAGAATTCTGGCTAAGGAAACATTTTGAAAGATTCTGTTGTTGTTGTTTGGTTAGATTTTGCATTTAAGTTCTTGATATGGGCACTCCAGACTCAAAAATATCATCTGCATTATAATCCCTGGTTTATCTAGCTCTAACAAACAGAGCTAAAAGGATGCTTTTATTTGGACTCCATTGAAACGAAGAGCTGGTTAAGTATAGCAACAAATACAACAAATAAAATACTAAATACGTGTATGTGTATGTGTAATTTTTCATGCCATGGTCTGAATGCTGTGTCCTCGCAAAATCCATTTGTTGAAACCTAACCCCCAAAGTGATGGTATTGAGAAGCAAGGCCTTTGGGGTGGATGATTAGGTCATGAGAGTGGAACCCTCATGAATAGAATTAGTGCCCTTATAAAAGAGACACCAGAGAACTGCCTTGCCCCTCATAGCAAGAAGGTACCATCTATGAACAAACCAGACAGTGGACCCTCCCCAGACACTGTACCTGCCAGCACCTTGATGTGGGACTTCCCAGTCTCTAGAACTGTGAAAAATAAATTTCTCTTTTTTTGTGAGCTACCCAGCTTATAATATTTTGTTACAGCAGCCAGAATGGACTAAGGCAACTGATACATTAACCTAACAATATACAGCCTTGGGAATCCACATAAAATTTATTCCACATCTTCAGTGACTGATATTAATCTGATTTTTCAAAGATTATGTTATGGAAAGATGTTTATATAAGGGAAACCTAACAATATACAGCCTTGGGAATCCACATAAAATTTATTCCACATCTTCAGTGACTGATAGTAATCTGATTTTTCAAAGATTATGTTATGGAAAGATGTTTATATAAGGGAAGGGGTCCTGACTTTCACTTAGGAAAGACATATTTAAACATAACTCTCATCCACTTACAAAGCTGGTTTTGTTACAGTTAGAGTGAGGCTGTGAACACAAACATTTGAACTCAATGAAGTCACATTAATAAAATTTATATGTTTATACAAAATGAAGCAATAAAATCACCTGGAAGACCAGAAACTTTTGGGTCACCTGCAGCAGCTCGAATAGCCTCCTGCCCAGCTGAGGGAATTCCAAAGTACCCTCTGTCAATGTGTTTACACCCCATTTGTACAGCTTGAGACATGAACTCATGATTAAATGAAGTGGCCTTTCTCTAGAGGAGGGCCAGACAGCTGGCAGGGTCAATCTGCCTCTGACTTCAAACTCAAGGCCTCTTCTCTCTCAAATTCTATTCATCTACTTTTGTACCAACTATTACATTCAGATGGACTATAGTGCATTTCATAACAGCCAGGAAAAGATAATAAACAATAAACTAAATAAAGTGTCTATCTGTTAAAAATCAGAATTCTTACCTAGTAGAATTAATTTAAATCCTTAGGTAAAAAAGAGATGTGTAATCTTCTCTGGTCCATTTAAGATTTCTCTCTTGTTTTCTTTAAAATGCTTTCAGCAATTGCTTGTCTTTTCTGTGATTTGGGGATCAAAGAAATGATTATTTCTTTAAACCAAAGAGTCTGATCTTTAATGTTTCAAATTTTATTTTCTAAATACAGTATTCCTCTAATTGTATTACTAGAGAAGAAAGCTCCCTCTAATTTGCCCAGAAAAGAAAATGTTTTTTGCTCTGTATGTGTAATCTTGCAACTTTGTGACTCTATGAGCCCGATCCTTGTTGCCTGTGCTTTTTGCCTACATGTAAAAATGTGAGGCAGATTTTAAATTCCTTTCATTTCAAGGGAATAATATAATTTTCAGATGGGGCCTTAGAACCTAATCTACTCATGAGCACAAGTATGGTTATTACCTGTTAAACCTTATGAGTATGTTTCCTGATTGCCATAGTTTTTTGTTTTGCAATTTCCATAGGACAGTGGTACCTAGATTTGGGGGAATTTTGAACCATTTAGAAAAATGAGAAGCCATAAAGTTGCTCTTTTTCCAAGTTAGTATATTAAAAACAAAACCAAAAGTGATTTATTTGTCACCAAATGTCATAAAAGAAATATTAAAAATATAGAAATACAAAGTTCAGTATAATGGCAGTTTTTCAAAGTATATTTAGTTTTTAAAAGCACTCTCTACATCACTTTTATTGCCCTATCTCTGATGGATCTCTATGGATTGGCACTTTTTCTAAATCAGTCAGGAATTTGGGGACCATGATCTTGGCATCTTGTATATGCAATCTGTGAATAGTGAATGATTTGCACATGCGGCATTAAAAATATGCTGCATTACTTGGCATCATTTATTTAATTTAATTATTGCATAGGATCTGTTTTTACATTCTATGTCATACCTGTAATTTTTAGAAAATTAAGCAAGCCATTGTTTAATAGTTTTTACTTTTTCTGTTGCTTAACAAACGCCACTATCCTCTCATTTTGGGAAATGTGACTTTTCATGATACTATTTTTAAGAGAATTAATATAAATTTAACAAAATTACTCAGAGTAACTTCTCTTAATGATTCATTAAGTAAGTAAATTCAGGGAAGAAATAATTAGAGATTTGCAATTTATACAAAGATTTATAACTAAAACTACTTATTTAAATAATAAACTACTTCATTGGGAACACACATTGAGAGACATGTCCAAACTTTGATCTTTTTCATGCCCAAGGGGTAGCCACTTCTATTGCTTTCTTATAGATACTTTTAGTTTTCTTTTTACAGACATAAGCAATATTTATGTTACATAGTTTATATGTTAATCTTTCGCACACAAAACTAACAGCTGTAGACCTTATGTGCCTTGCTTTTTTCACTAATAAAAATATCTTGAAAAATTTTCCATATCATTACATAGACAATAACTTTATTCTCTCTTTTCAACGTTTATTGAAGTATAACAACCTTAAAGAAGTATAGGTTTACATATTTCACACAGATGAAGTCATCAGTTTGATTTTATTGTTTGACAATATGTATTAAACAACTTTATGTAACAATATATCATTCAGATTAATGTTCACAGACTGTTTTATTTATCAATCTGGAAGAGATATTTTAAAAATACTATGGTAGGAAGGTTTCAATTTATTTATTGTTTAAGGGGGGAAACCATCACTCATTACAATTATTTTACATTTCCTGTAAACCCTTATTAAACATATGCTGGAAGCAGCGATTCAGGAGTTATGTAGATCTTACCAGTAATGATGAGTAGGCACAGATAAATGTACTGTATGTTTTTTTGAAAAATGGAAATAACTAAGACAAACTAAGTTCAAATGTTTTAAAATCCTATGTCATTTTATTTAGACAAATGATTTAACGTTTACTCAGAACACAAACCCTATTTACAAAGCCATTTCACATTTATTATTTATTTATTATTCATGTGTTTCACATTAACAGTCCAGAAATCGCATATAGTAGACACATAGCAGGAAGGATAACTGCTTAGACATTAGGAGTTTAGTTTGTGTCTGACAGAGCTTACTTTTACAAAAGACTGACACAATAGTGTTAGTTTTTTGAAATAATAAACAAAATTGACAAGCCATTAGCTAGACCAACCAAGAAAAAAACAGAAAAGACTAAAATAAATAAAATCAGTAATGAAAAAGTAGACATCAAAATTGATACCACAGAAAAAATATATATATTAAAATAAAAAATAAATTTAAAAAAAAAAAAAAAGGGCCAGCCTGGTGGTGCACTGCTACAGTGCGCCGCTTGGGAGCACGGTGGCG
>NW_007732230.1:60837-84070 GCF_000696425.1 Galeopterus variegatus | reverse complement strand
TAAAATATTTAATTTCTTTCAAAGCATGTTCTAGTATTTATGACAGGCTTCAAAATAGATTTATTATACTGTTTAATATCACTTTTTTTCAAATATAGGTGATTTTAATTTTATCTTTCTCTTTTACAATTTGTGCTTCAAGATGAAATATTATAGTTTTAAAAAATTGACTTGATCAGTAGGGCTAATGATTTAGCATCCCTCCTTTTGAGAATCTCACTGAAATGAAGTATTTCAGTATGGAATTTGCTTACCTCCTTACTTTCTCGGCCAAAGTTTTTTAACACCTTCCGAGGCCTTGCTTCATACCAAGCTGTAAAAATAAAAGAAGGTCTTAGTTAAGGTGCAAACATGCAACAAAAACTCTGTCAGCATTAAAAAAATAAAAGCAACATTAACAACACAGTAGCAGTTGACACAAACAATATAAATATGTGACTTGTGTCTGTATATTGATGGAAGCTTGGCTGAAGAGTTTATTTCATTCTCACCTCCTTCTTCAAGTCCTTGGCGACAGACCTGAAGGACCTGAAGCTGTTTCCTTAGAAGCCTTGTTGAAAGGAAAATCAGTTAAACCCTGTTGGTGGAGAGCTTGAGTCAGGGGTGAGAGGAAGAAATGGGACCCTAAGGGGAGAAGAAAATTTTAAAAATCTGAGAAGACTACTGTGAATTAAAGGAAGAAACAACAGGTGCAGAAAGAGGGGATTCCTTGATATCACAGGTGGACAACTCAGTGTAGACTGATGGGGATTCACAGGTGCACTGAGGAAAAACATTAAACACACACACACACAAACAAGAGATGTCTCTACATCATCCTCTGGATTCTGTGTATATGCTCAATCATATAAAGTTGTGTGTTTCACTTATAGAAATAAACTGTGCCTTGCTGCTTCAGTTAGGCCAGAGGGATTACACACAAAAGAAGTATAAAAATAAAAAGAACTTGACGTCAGAGGTAGAAAATAAGAAGTGATAGTCCCCAGAAATAAGAACAGAATGATTTCCAGAAGTGCAAACATATTGGAACAAGTTGATGATAATACCAACAGGCCTAAGGAACCCACAAACACATACAGAGATGACAACATCATAAGAAAGTATTTTTCCATCAGAATCTACAGGTAATTCTACAGTCAGAAGCAGAAGCTCCAAAGGTAAGAAGAAAGAGACTTTCATTTGTGCACCAGTTTAATGCATAGAATACAGAGCCATCCACCCCTCTGCCCTGCAGCCATCTGAGCAGAGTGATCCAGAGACCAGAGCAGCAAAGCAGTGACTTCAGAGCCAGTTTGAGGCAGTAAACGAGTACATTTAGAAGACACAATCATCAAGAGCTTAGTTTCCACAGTCAGAATCACACTTACCACAAATACAGAAAGAAAGTAATATTCTCATTTGGATAAGGATTGTTACTTTGCTTATTAATTTTACTTAAAATTAATTTTAAAATATGAAGTTAATTTTCAAATATGAACAATTAATTTTCATGGAACGTTTAAAGAAAATCAACAGCACTTAAAAGTGTCATCAAAGAAAAATACTAATAGTGTTATAGAAAAACATTTAAAAATTAAGATAACTGTAATCATTATCCAAAGAAATATTTGAGAGTTAAGGTATTCATTTCATTCTTTAGAAAGCACAGGTTGCTAAGACAAAATGTATGTTTTAGGAAAAGATAACTGGTAAAACAAAATCAAACCAAACATTAGTTGAAGATTACAATTGAAATGGCTCAGGATAAAATTAGGGAATTCAAAATCTGAGGAGTGGGATTTTCTCTTAACACATCTGAACAACCCCCCAAATTAGAAAATGTGTGACAAAATGTGATAGATATTAATAGAGATGCAAAAGTTTCACCTACATAAATCAAAAGAAGAGGGCAAGAGAGAAGGGAAGGAACTATAAACCTAAACTGAGAAACTCATGGAATTAATTCTGACTACAATATATTTTGCTTTTATCAGTCACATGAGTAATGCATGGCTAATTTATTCAGCTGTTACTAAAGGCTCGTCATAATTCTAAACAATTTACGTGCAATTTCACATTCAATTTTTACAACCCCTTGTAAGCTAGGTTATCACCATTTTGCAGATGAAGATTCAAAGGTTTCAAAGGGTAATTATCATCTTCAAGTCATTCAGGTAACAAATTGAGCCACTTCCTTGACTCTCAGAATCCTAAAACACTCAGGGATTTGAGTCTTTTTACCTGGACTACGTGTAAATTCCATAGTTGTGGATGCAAATAACTACCAGATGTCCAAATAAACATGGTGTATTGTGTTACGTTATAGTACTTTAGTATGTATCATAATGCATTTTCAAGAAAAAGAACTCAAGTCTCTGAAATATATAAATGTAACACACTAACATACATTTTCAGAATGAACTTTTCTTTTCTAAATGTGGGTTTAATAAAACCTTTATATCTACTATAGCTCTACTTGCCAAAATTGGGAATATTGTGAATCACACAAATATAGCAGTGTCTGTTGTCTTGCTAATGACTGTATAACTACTACTACTGTCAGTGGTAATTCTGAAGTCATACATTCTCTATGAAAAAGCTTTGTTTCACAAGTTTTTATTCAGTTCTCCACATGATTTGGGTTTGACAATTGCAATCTTACTATTCTTTACTCTTTTTGTGTTTTTGACAGTTACATCTTTTTGTTGGTTTTATGGCAAGAAGTTAAACTGGAGAGGCACGATGAATATATTTTACATATTAAAATGTTCTTAATGATATCTTTTTTGTTCTAGGGTTATATTAACGTCTCCTTAACTTTCTTTCACTATCCATCCTTTTATTAAACCACAAAAGGTTAGGTTTGGAGTCATTTTGTTTTGTTTTCTTTTAGATGGAAGGAAGAGAATTAAAAGTTAGTTTATAAAGATTCAGCATATTTCAACTATAATAAAGATATTTAATTTTTTCATAGATACTTAATCATTTTTGACTCATTTACAAAAGAGTGAAGGTCCAAGCAGGAAACAAAGTGTATTTCTTGTCTATCAAAATGGATTTTAATAAAAATTACACTTCCCAGAAAAGTGCTTAGATATTAAAGAGCAAATGCCTGTCCAAAAACATGGAGAAACTCTAGATTTTTCTCAAAAGTGTTGTTGGCTAAGTCACAGTGCCTGTATTATGTGAATAGTTTACTTCTTTGTTCCAAATACCAATGACATTACATCATTTCCCCACTTAAAAAGTGAGAGAATGTACATTTGCTCAAAGGGGACTGGAGACTTCAAAGAGGCTTGCAAATGAAACTAGCGTTTTTGTAATACCCATACAAGATACAGTGTTGGGCATTTTATATTTTTAAATCAGATAATACAACATCCTGAGAGGCAGGCATGTTGAATTCTTATTTTACAAATCATAGACCAAATATTCTGTGAGAAACTAAGAGAACCAGTTGGTTAGAACTTTGGTTAATTCGAGAGCTCTGAAACTCATGTTTACCCCAACTCATTCAAAAGCACCTGACATTTTTTGTTTGCTTTGGTTTTGTTTTTGCAAAAATGAAAAACTATGCCAGAAAATTTCTTTTGGGGAAAAAAAATAAGTAAATAAACTATCTTGATTGTAGATAGAATACTCCTGCTTTTTATAGATTGGGTGAGTCTCTCCTATGCAATCAGACTCTATCAGTGCTTCATGAGCACAAGCTTAACAGGGCATAAATGCAAGAGTTGGATGGAAAGTAAGTGGGAGAACTGTTATTGACAGTCTTAACAAGCTCTGATCAATTGATTTATGTAAAAAATCCAATTAGGCCTGGCTGACCAGAGCTCTGTTGACATCAGAGTCGGGTCAGATTGTGAATAGTTTCCTGTTAGGATCTCCCTTGGCTAAGGGAATTGCTCAGCATTTAAACCCCCTTTGGTTTAAATCCTATAATAAATATCCTGCCATTGTTTGTCCATGTATATTAAAAGCCACATGCATGAAAAAGCATAACAATAATCATTTAATTGTGTTTCCATACACATATGAATAAAAATAAAGTGTGTTAATTTTTTCTTAATCAAATGTTTCTGAACAAATTTAAGTCTAATTCCATGGAAAAAGCCTAAAACTAAAACTTCCACTGGTCTTCATTTCCTGTTTTGTCATCAGAACTCCATAAAACTTCACATAGTTATTTTTAAATTATTTAGCATAGTGGTTAAAAAAAATACTCCTCACTAATTCTAAATTAAATCCTATTTAAGTAGATTTTTTTTTTCTATTTTTGGGTATATGGTTTTGATGCACATTCCTAATAAAACTCTATGTCATAAACTACTAAGTTAACGGACACCAGATGGGCATATTAACTAGCCTCTTTTAACTTGATTCTGGTGGTTTTTGGCCCCTTGGCATTAGTGATGGCTGAGTTTGTTTGATGAAGAATGTCATCATCTTCGTTTTCCACACAGGCTCAGAACAGCTTTTATATTTCAAACTCAAATTTATAATATTCATGTCCTATAATTCTAGTGGGCTTGGTCAAACACAAACCTAACATTAATCAATTTTGATGTGTCCCCCTATAACATTAAGATTAAGTATTTAATAGCAGAAGGTAGTGAAACCACGAGAACATTATATGACATCCTTAGATTTTATACAGCTGGGATATAAGACAGAAATAATACATCAGTTTCTTGTCCCCAGGTCAGTTCACTTTCCAGTGTTCCATATTTGACACTACATTCACCTATTTTTTATTTTGGTCTGCCAAATGTATATTTTCTTTACATGTTTAAAAGAGCAACTGAGCAGAGTTCATTGCTTTCTGGAATGGATACCATTGTATTTTGTAGCATATAATCACTTTCTTCTACATCTGTTTTTTTTATTCAGATTTAAACTTGAGTATTTATTTATTTGATAGTAACCAATACAGTGCTTGTCTCAGGTATATAGTTAATATGTATTTCTTCACTAATTTAATGAGTAATATGTCCAAGAGATACATGCTATGTATAAATGTGTATTTATTTATTACAGCCCAAAAGAGAGTAAAGTACATTGAGAATAGAAGACAAGGCATTTAAAATTTTTCTTTATAGCAGACACATAGGGCTGTACCCCAGATCAGCTCTCAAATATTTGCTGAAGGAACAAACAACTGAATAACACATTATTACATATGACATTTACTATGGTTTCAATGTTTGCACTTTCCAAAACTCATGTTGAAATTTAATTGCCATTGCAATGGTATTGAGGTAGTGGAGTGAGGTATTGAGGTCGAACCCTTAAGAAGTAATTAGGCCATGAGGGTTCTGCCCTCACAAATGGAATAATACTGTTATCTTACAAAAAGGCAACTTTAGCCTCTCTCTCTCTCTCTCTCTCCCCTGCCCCCATCTTTGCATTTCCACTGTGTGATGTGATGCCTTCTGCCACTTTACAACACAGCAAGAATTCCCTTCTCAGACTCCAGCAGCTTGGTCTTGGACTTCCCAGACTGCTGAAGTGTGAGAAATAAGTTTTTGTTGATCATAAACATAAATTAGTTAGTGGCATTCTACTACAGCAGCACAAAACGGACTAAGACAATATTCATCGTCTACAAATGATCAAAAATATTTCGGAAAATTGCATTGTGTGAAAAAATTACTTGACCCTGACTGTCATATCAATCTGTTATCCAGACTTTGTTTTGAAAATTTTCTTCTTCTGTAGGATCTTATTTATAAAACAGGTTTCAGAAATATGAAGTATTATTCTAATGGTCCCCTGAAAGTATTTTCAGGACTTCTTAATCCAAAAATGATTTTAAAATAGTAGTAGAAGACCCTCTGGGCTTTCCGCAGTGGCCCACCTCCTGCAGCTTCTCTGTCTTTTCCTCTGCTCAGCCGTCAGATCTCTCCTCCTCAGACTGCACTCAGTCCTCTCACTGGCCAGGATGGGGACTGCACCCAAGTGCTATGATTAGTAATGATGAACAGGGTTACGACCTAGAATTATTCTGTATACCTATCGTTACATGGATGATTTGGAAAAGATATTTATTCCTCATCTATTAATTATAGCCAGAACTAAATGACTTGCTAGGGAGGTGATGAAGGAGATGGGGGACTATCACACTGTAGCCTTCTGTGTGCTCCAAGGCTATAAATTCTTTGTTGGCCTGCTGGATTACACCAAAGCACTGAATAGAAATGGTGATAGGTCCATTCCTATGACTGTAGATTTTATCAGAGTCAACAGCTACTGTAATGGCCAGTCAACAGGGGACATAAAAGTAATCAGTGAAGATGACCTCTCAACATTAACTAGAAAGAATGCCTTGATTGTTGAAAGTATAACTGGCACCAGCAAAACAATGCAAACATTGTTTTTCTTGGTCAAGGTCAAGAGGTATAATCCAAAGATGATCAATGTTGCAAACTTGATGAAAAGGACCTCTCAAAAAGTGTTGGATATAGGCCAGACTCATGTTTATATCATTAAGGAAACTGGAAAAGCAAAATGCAAAATCTGAGATAAGAGTTCAAGTTGAATTTAGAAACATCTGGAGTCCTATGGACATTGCCAGTAAAATTATCAAATGTTTTAGTTCTGTGGCTATCTGCTTAGTAAAGCTTTTTTGCATGTAACTTCAAGAATTTTATCTGTTTTATATTTTGGAGAAGTCAGTCGCTGTATTCCTGAACACTTCATTTGCACCAGGAGCCTATAGACTATAAGTTCCCTTTGGGGATTGTTGTTTAGCTTGTGAGTGAAAAAAACTCTTTAAACCATACCACTGTTGAATGGGAATACTGAAATTGTATCTGTAAGAAACACGTAAAAAGAAAATATATTTGTTTTTTAATTGGTATTTTAATTTTTGCATATTCAGGAAAAATCAAAAGTAACTGAACATTGTTAATTACACTACCATGTGTTTAGAAAAGTAATAAGCAGTCAGTTTTCACATCAATGATAGCATCTAAGAGTTTTTTTCTGTCATATAAACCTACATCCTGGAATTATTTTAGTAGGTTTTCAGTAGTGTCGGCTATATTTTCCTGCCTCTCCAGGTTATTTTCAGTGAATCTTTGTCATCAGTTTATTTTAAATGCAAATAAATAAATTTCAAAAAAAAATTAAAAAGAATTGCACAAAGAATTGGAAATTGTTCAGGAATAGGGTTTGTACAATGATGAAATATAAAATAGTAGAGCTGTGCACATAAGCATGTGAGATTTCTTCAGAAGAAGAAACTTCATGAACCATATAAACCTATTTATCAAATCAATTGCATGAAACCTTTGGCTTAGTTACAGCAAAGGGGCTTTCATCATATTTATTGAAAATCTCTCAGAGACTAATAGACCAAAACATAGGACAAAGCATTGCGCTCTTCGTGACCAAAGAAATGGACCAAAAGTAACAGTAAAATCATGGACTGTAGGTGGTAGGGTATTCAAAAATAGAAAGAGGGGAGTGCGGGGGGAAATTATTTGCTCCCAAGGAAACTTCACAAATCACGAGTTCTTTCCAAACTAGTGTGAATAACTAACGTCAAATGATGGATTATCCTCCTGTGAATTGTGAATAATAACTTCTGAGTCATTTTCAAATTACCAGGAAAATAGTCACTGGATCTTCAGCACAAATCAAAACACAACTGAAGCTAAAGGGGGAAAAAAAGTCAGAATGTAAAAAAGCAGAACAGAAATACACTGCTAAGAGATAGTAAAAAAATAACAATACATACCAAATATTTTATTAAACATTCCCCCCAATATTCCTTCAAATCAATTTTGTTGCTAAGTAATATACTAGTATAGTTTATGGCATGGACCATGTTTTCCGAACATTATTAATGGTTCTATTACATGGGACATAGTCGAAAACCTTTCCATAAAATTAGCAAGTATTGCAAAAGTTCCAAAATTCCTAAAATAAATTATTTTACATGCTTGGTCTCACAAAAAAATTATACCTATTTGTTATGAACCACAATCAGAAAGGAAGAATTCTGGCTAAGGAAACATTTTGAAAGATTCTGTTGTTGTTGTTTGGTTAGATTTTGCATTTAAGTTCTTGATATGGGCACTCCAGACTCAAAAATATCATCTGCATTATAATCCCTGGTTTATCTAGCTCTAACAAACAGAGCTAAAAGGATGCTTTTATTTGGACTCCATTGAAACGAAGAGCTGGTTAAGTATAGCAACAAATACAACAAATAAAATACTAAATACGTGTATGTGTATGTGTAATTTTTCATGCCATGGTCTGAATGCTGTGTCCTCGCAAAATCCATTTGTTGAAACCTAACCCCCAAAGTGATGGTATTGAGAAGCAAGGCCTTTGGGGTGGATGATTAGGTCATGAGAGTGGAACCCTCATGAATAGAATTAGTGCCCTTATAAAAGAGACACCAGAGAACTGCCTTGCCCCTCATAGCAAGAAGGTACCATCTATGAACAAACCAGACAGTGGACCCTCCCCAGACACTGTACCTGCCAGCACCTTGATGTGGGACTTCCCAGTCTCTAGAACTGTGAAAAATAAATTTCTCTTTTTTTGTGAGCTACCCAGCTTATAATATTTTGTTACAGCAGCCAGAATGGACTAAGGCAACTGATACATTAACCTAACAATATACAGCCTTGGGAATCCACATAAAATTTATTCCACATCTTCAGTGACTGATATTAATCTGATTTTTCAAAGATTATGTTATGGAAAGATGTTTATATAAGGGAAAGGGTCCTGACTTTCACTTAGGAAAGACATATTTAAACATAACTCTCATCCACTTACAAAGCTGGTTTTGTTACAGTTAGAGTGAGGCTGTGAACACAAACATTTGAACTCAATGAAGTCACATTAATAAAATTTATATGTTTATACAAAATGAAGCAATAAAATCACCTGGAAGACCAGAAACTTTTGGGTCACCTGCAGCAGCTCGAATAGCCTCCTGCCCAGCTGAGGGAATTCCAAAGTACCCTCTGTCAATGTGTTTACACCCCATTTGTACAGCTTGAGACATGAACTCATGATTAAATGAAGTGGCCTTTCTCTAGAGGAGGGCCAGACAGCTGGCAGGGTCAATCTGCCTCTGACTTCAAACTCAAGGCCTCTTCTCTCTCAAATTCTATTCATCTACTTTTGTACCAACTATTACATTCAGATGGACTATAGTGCATTTCATAACAGCCAGGAAAAGATAATAAACAATAAACTAAATAAAGTGTCTATCTGTTAAAAATCAGAATTCTTACCTAGTAGAATTAATTTAAATCCTTAGGTAAAAAAGAGATGTGTAATCTTCTCTGGTCCATTTAAGATTTCTCTCTTGTTTTCTTTAAAATGCTTTCAGCAATTGCTTGTCTTTTCTGTGATTTGGGGATCAAAGAAATGATTATTTCTTTAAACCAAAGAGTCTGATCTTTAATGTTTCAAATTTTATTTTCTAAATACAGTATTCCTCTAATTGTATTACTAGAGAAGAAAGCTCCCTCTAATTTGCCCAGAAAAGAAAATGTTTTTTGCTCTGTATGTGTAATCTTGCAACTTTGTGACTCTATGAGCCCGATCCTTGTTGCCTGTGCTTTTTGCCTACATGTAAAAATGTGAGGCAGATTTTAAATTCCTTTCATTTCAAGGGAATAATATAATTTTCAGATGGGGCCTTAGAACCTAATCTACTCATGAGCACAAGTATGGTTATTACCTGTTAAACCTTATGAGTATGTTTCCTGATTGCCATAGTTTTTTGTTTTGCAATTTCCATAGGACAGTGGTACCTAGATTTGGGGGAATTTTGAACCATTTAGAAAAATGAGAAGCCATAAAGTTGCTCTTTTTCCAAGTTAGTATATTAAAAACAAAACCAAAAGTGATTTATTTGTCACCAAATGTCATAAAAGAAATATTAAAAATATAGAAATACAAAGTTCAGTATAATGGCAGTTTTTCAAAGTATATTTAGTTTTTAAAAGCACTCTCTACATCACTTTTATTGCCCTATCTCTGATGGATCTCTATGGATTGGCACTTTTTCTAAATCAGTCAGGAATTTGGGGACCATGATCTTGGCATCTTGTATATGCAATCTGTGAATAGTGAATGATTTGCACATGCGGCATTAAAAATATGCTGCATTACTTGGCATCATTTATTTAATTTAATTATTGCATAGGATCTGTTTTTACATTCTATGTCATACCTGTAATTTTTAGAAAATTAAGCAAGCCATTGTTTAATAGTTTTTACTTTTTCTGTTGCTTAACAAACGCCACTATCCTCTCATTTTGGGAAATGTGACTTTTCATGATACTATTTTTAAGAGAATTAATATAAATTTAACAAAATTACTCAGAGTAACTTCTCTTAATGATTCATTAAGTAAGTAAATTCAGGGAAGAAATAATTAGAGATTTGCAATTTATACAAAGATTTATAACTAAAACTACTTATTTAAATAATAAACTACTTCATTGGGAACACACATTGAGAGACATGTCCAAACTTTGATCTTTTTCATGCCCAAGGGGTAGCCACTTCTATTGCTTTCTTATAGATACTTTTAGTTTTCTTTTTACAGACATAAGCAATATTTATGTTACATAGTTTATATGTTAATCTTTCGCACACAAAACTAACAGCTGTAGACCTTATGTGCCTTGCTTTTTTCACTAATAAAAATATCTTGAAAAATTTTCCATATCATTACATAGACAATAACTTTATTCTCTCTTTTCAACGTTTATTGAAGTATAACAACCTTAAAGAAGTATAGGTTTACATATTTCACACAGATGAAGTCATCAGTTTGATTTTATTGTTTGACAATATGTATTAAACAACTTTATGTAACAATATATCATTCAGATTAATGTTCACAGACTGTTTTATTTATCAATCTGGAAGAGATATTTTAAAAATACTATGGTAGGAAGGTTTCAATTTATTTATTGTTTAAGGGGGGAAACCATCACTCATTACAATTATTTTACATTTCCTGTAAACCCTTATTAAACATATGCTGGAAGCAGCGATTCAGGAGTTATGTAGATCTTACCAGTAATGATGAGTAGGCACAGATAAATGTACTGTATGTTTTTTTGAAAAATGGAAATAACTAAGACAAACTAAGTTCAAATGTTTTAAAATCCTATGTCATTTTATTTAGACAAATGATTTAACGTTTACTCAGAACACAAACCCTATTTACAAAGCCATTTCACATTTATTATTTATTTATTATTCATGTGTTTCACATTAACAGTCCAGAAATCGCATATAGTAGACACATAGCAGGAAGGATAACTGCTTAGACATTAGGAGTTTAGTTTGTGTCTGACAGAGCTTACTTTTACAAAAGACTGACACAATAGTGTTAGTTTTTTGAAATAATAAACAAAATTGACAAGCCATTAGCTAGACCAACCAAGAAAAAAACAGAAAAGACTAAAATAAATAAAATCAGTAATGAAAAAGTAGACATCAAAATTGATACCACAGAAAAAATATATATATTAAAATAAAAAATAAATTTAAAAAAAAAAAAAAAGGGCCAGCCTGGTGGTGCACTGCTACAGTGCGCCGCTTGGGAGCACGGTGGCGCTCCCGCCAAGGG
Organism: Galeopterus variegatus; assembly: GCF_000696425.1. Classification (NCBI taxonomy): domain Eukaryota; kingdom Metazoa; phylum Chordata; class Mammalia; order Dermoptera; family Cynocephalidae; genus Galeopterus; species Galeopterus variegatus. The sequence goes on along the minus strand of NW_007732230.1, from coordinate 72,471 downwards.
TTCGGATCCCACATACAGACCGGCCGCTCACTGGCTGAGAGAGGTGCGGGCGCAACACCGAGGGTTGCGATCCCGTTGCCGGTCCTGGTCCGGTACGGGCGCGACACTGAGGGTTGCAATCCGTTACCGGTGATGAAAAAAGACAAAAAGGAAAAAAAAAAAAAACTGATACCACAGAAATACAAAGGATCATTAGAGTTATTGTGAACAAACTATATGCCAACAAATTGGAAAACCTAGAAAAAATAAATACCTGGATACATACAATCTACAAAGACTGAATGAAGAAAAAATTTAAAAAACCTGAAAAGACCAATTACAAGTAATGATATTAATCAATAATAAAAAGTCTCCCATTAAAGAAAAGTTCAGGATTGAATGGCTCCATTGTCAATTTCTACCAAACATTTAAAAAGAATTAATACTAATTCTTCCCAAACTCTTCCAAAAAAATTGAAGAGTCGAGTTTTTCTCAAACTCATTCAAGGAGGCCAGCATTCCCTGACATCAAAACCAGACAAGGACACAACAGAAAAAGAAAACCATAGGCCAATATCTCTGATAAACATGGATGAAAAAAATCCTCAACAAAATACTAGCAAAATCAATCTAGCAGCATATTAAAAAAATCATTTGCCATGATCAAAAGGGATTTATCCCAGGTATGCAACATTATTCAGCATATATAAATCAAAAATCATGAACCATCACATCAACAGAATGAAGGACAAAGTCATATGATCATGTCAATTGACACAGAAAAAGCATTTGGTAAAATTCAATATCCCTTCATAATAAAAACCCTCAACAGATTAGGCATGGAAGGAATTTGCATAAACACAATAAAAGTCATATATGACGAACCCACATCTAATGTCATACTGAATGGGGAAAAGCAAAAGATCTTCCTCTTAGAACTGGAACAAGACAAGTATGTCCACTCTCTCCACTCTTATTCAACATGTAACAATATATCATTCAGATTAATGTTCACAGACTGTAATGTTCACCACTTATGTGATAAAAATACTTCATTGGGAAGACACATACATTTTTTTTTTAACCGGAGCAATTAGGCAAGAGAAATAAAAGGCATCCAAATTGGAAACGAAGAAGCCAAATTGTCCCTGTTTGCAGATGACATGATCTTAAATATACAAAAACTTAAAAAGCTCCACCTAAAAACTCTTAGAACTGATAAACAAATTCAGTAAAGTTGCAGGATGCAAAATCAACATACAAAAATCACTAGCGTTTTATATGTCAATAGTGAGCAAAATGAAAAATAAATCAAGAAAGCAATCCAATTTATAAAATCTATCAAAAAATAAAATAAAATATGTGAACCAAGTAAACAATTTTGCCAAGGAGATGAAAGATTCTGCAAGAAAAACTTTTAAAAAACTGATGAAAGAAATTGAAGAGGACACAAAGAAATGGAAAGACATTCTGTGTTTGCATGTTGGAAGAATAAATATCATCAAAATGTTTATATTATGCAAAGCAATCCAGATTCCCTGTCAAAATACCAAAGACATTCTTCAGGGAAATAGAAAAAACAATCTTAAATTTCATATAGAACCACAAAAGACCTCAAATAGCCAAAGTAATCCTTAGCAAAAAGAACAAAGTTAGAGGCATCACACTACCTGACTTCAAAATATACTACAAAGCTATAGTAAACAAAATAGCATGGTATTAGCATAAAAACAGACACACATACCAATGGAAAAGAATAGAGAATCCAGAAATAAAGCCATGTATGTACAGCCAATTGATTTTCAACAAAGGCACCAAGAATATTCACTGGGGAAAGTACAGTCTCTTCAAAAAATTGTTTTGGGAGAACTGAATATCCACAAGCAGAAGAATGAAACTAGACTCCTATCTTTCCTTACACAAAAATCAACTCAAAATGGATTAAAGAACTAAATTAAAGACCCAAAACTATGCAACTACTAGAAAAAAGCATTGGAAAAGATAAGAAAATTTGTGAAAAAGTTCTTTTTAACTTTAAAACAATCTTCATATATAACTTCTTATTTGTATGGTTTGTATGTTTGTGTCTCTACCAAATTCACATATTGAAAATTCTCAGTGTGATTGTATTAAGAAGTAGGGCCCTTAAGATGTGATTAGGTCATGAGTGCGGACACTAATCATGGGATTATTGCCCATATAAAAATGGCCCTGGGAAGCTTGTTCACCCCTTCTGCCATGTGAGGACGCAGAGAGAAGGCACCATCTTTGAAGCAGGCACTGAGTCTGCTGGCACCTTAGTCTTGGACTTCCCAGCCTCCAGAACTGTGGGCTATAAATTTCTATTGTATATAAATTACCTAGTCTAAGGTGTTTTGTTGTAGCAGCTGAAATGGTTTAAGACATTAATTCTATCATTGGAAAGATTAGCATTTCCCTTGGTATATATTGTCCTGCTGAATTATTTTTTAAATGGAGCTAAGTCTCTATTGCTGATTTTGGAAACTGGAGGGCCCCAAGGCTTAGCAATTTGTACTGATTATTGTTCCTGTTATCATATTTGAAGAAAAAAGTAAAAATCAATTCAATTTAAAGGTAAGAAATGTTACCAATTGATAAGAATTCAAGTCTGTGTTCAATAAATTGCTACATTGCCTTTAATCCCTAAGAAAAATACTAACAAAATAGTTATTAATTTCAAAATTCATCAAGTCAGCTGGGTGCTTTTACTCCGCTGACACACAACTGCCACATAATACCTGAAGCAGAAATGGACTCATGTGATTAATAGATATATCTCACAATCCTTCCTACGAGATGGGCCTGCAGGGCTCCAATCATTTGGAATTTATTTAACCTCACTTTTGTGACAGCCCAGCAAGAGCTGGAGATACAGAGCTGCTAAAATTACAACACAATTCTACAACTTACTCGAAGAGATTAAAAAAACTAACTTTCATTTCTCCAAAATATAATAAATATCTCAGAGGCTGTTCTTTATAGTTGATCCCAATAATGAAATCCATAAAGTGCTAAATTAATAAAGTAATTCAGCAGTAGAAATCACAAGAGCATTCTGTTATTGGCAGTTAATGATACTTTCTGTGGTCAAAACTTTCTGTGTGAAGAAAATTAATTATTAAATATAATAATCTTCTTATTCTAATTATATTCCCGTAAATATAATTTAGTCATTTTGCTATAGTATTAGTGATATGAAAATAAAAAGTTGGTAATATATGATGGAATCACTATACTTACCTTTATTCCTATATTTTACTTACAAAAATTGCATTTCATCTGTTATGCATTAAACCAAATATTAAGCTGTATGCAGATCACACACACACACATATATTGTGCGCACACTTTCATTGGGAATGAAGAAACTACAATGTGAATTAGACTGGCCAACTAAGTAAACTCTAAGAATATAACTAACTTTGACTTCTTTTAAACTGTGAATTAACAAAAACTAATGGAAAAAAAAAAAATGAATTTATCCTTAGTCATTTACTTACCACTCTTTAAGGAAAAAAAAAAATCCCATAAGAATGTGGGTGATACTCTATTCCTGCATAAAGTCTTTTCTTGGTTTTATTTCTTTTATTGCCCTGTGTACAAAGCATGATTTACATATTTTTAAGCTATATATGTCTTGTATACCATCTGTTTTTATTGTTTTGTTTGTAGTGTAGATGTGATGTAGTACTCTTTTTAAAAAAATTTCTCTTTTGTTTTGAAGAAAGTTGCAAAAAGAGTCTCATCTGATTTCCACTAGCTCCTACCTTACAAAATATATGCAGTTCTTTTAGGGCTGGGTCACTTGGAATTTTATGTTATCACATATATTCATTCACTTTAAAATGGATTACTAGGAGATGATATAATAATAATAAAACTTAATATTTACTGTGCTCATACTATGTAGTTAACATCTCTTTACAATATCACTACTAATTAGCTTTTATTACTGTACTTATTTTGCAAAGTAGGAAATTGTGATTACATAATTTAATAAAATTCCCCCAATGACGCATGACTAGTGAAGGGCGGAGGCTGGCCTCAGTCCCCTGTTGGTCCGAGTGAAGAGCCACACTGTTGTACATGCTTTAGGTTATCATGCCCTGATAATGCCTCCTATTCTCTCTAGAAACGTCAGCTGGCCCTCTTGAAAAATTTCAATGTCTCTAATGGTAATTACTCTTTGCTCTGAATCTACCCTGATGGAAAATAATCTTTCTTTCTAAGCCGTTCTGTTCTTCAAAGCCTCCCAAAGAATTCAGAGACCTATGGGATATAGAATAAATACGTAGAAGGTATGATAGAGCCTTGGGTACAATTATTTCACATTTTTATACCATAAGTCTACATTTCTTATTAATAATGTCATAATGAATTTTTAATTGTCTAATGTCACATCAACATATAGAATAAATACGTAGAAGGTATGATAGAGCCTTGGGTACAATTATTTCACATTTTTATGCCGTAAGTCTACATTTTTTATTAATAATGTCATAATGAATTTTTAATTGTCTAATGTCACATCAACTGTCATAGTGTACATAAAACTGTTAATTGACTAACTGTAAAATCATGAGCCTTGATTAAGCTTTTTTTTAATTCTTTGATTTCATATGATCTCGTACATTATGCCATCTTAATTCCAGGTATTTGACAATTTTAGAAAAGCCAATTATATGCATTTCTCTTCAAATCTTATATTTACATACAGTGACATTTGAAGATATTATTTGAGTCCCTTTTTTTTTTTTTTCCTCTTTCTCACTTGGTTTCATATCACGGGATATTTGGTGAGTTCTCATCTCTAGGACTGTACTATCTGCATTGGCCTCTCAGGTCTAGTTTCTTATTTGACTGTTTTTTGCTTTGTGTTTTCCTCTTCAGGTCAGTTACTCAAGCTCTATTTTTTGAATGGAGGTATCTCCTGTCTGATGATAAGAATGACTGTATCACCTCTTCCAGCTCAAGCAGGAATAAGATTCACAGACATTTACGAAGGATCCTAGTAGAACACATTCACGTTCTTATCATGCTAAAACTTACTGTTCATGATTTGCTTTTTCAACTATAAATGATTCAGTAACCAACCTAAAAGTAATCTCTAATTTCAGGTTCATCAAATACTTTTTCTGTAAAGATACTCAAATGCCATTTATAAAATGCAAATCATATTTATCTTCATCTGTTCTTTCATTAATTTAATTTTAAATTTAACCAGTGTTTGTTGAGCAACTGTGGCAGATAAGGAATTTTGTGTAGATTTGTGCAGTTACGATTACAGTCATGAATAAAACAAAAGGATCTTAATGCATGAAGTATACATAGCTGAGGAATAAGGACTCTACTACAAAAGGAACTTGAGAACTTTTGGCAAGTTCTGGCATAGTTACGAAGAATCTTCTGCAATAATAAAGACATTACCTCTCTTGACAATCTCATATATGTCCAATCCATCAGCAAATTTGTAAATTCTAGATCTGAATTGTTTTGCTAGCTTTTACTTCACTCCACCTCACCACTTTGGACAGTTACAGTAGGCTCCCAAAGTAGTTCCCAGCTTTCACTCTTAACTATTTATCTCCAAACACTCCTATCTCCACACTGAAAGTAGAGTGACTTTATTAAGCATGTATCAAGTCATGTTATTCTCCCGCTTAAAGTCTACCAATGTCCCGATAAATGGTGTTCAGGTGCAATGGTCTGAATGTTTGTGTTCTTGCAAAACTCATGTTGAAATCTAATCCCCAATGTGATAATATTAAGAGGTAGAGCCTTTGGGAGGTGATTAGATCATGAGGGTGGAGCCCTCCTGAAAGAAATTAGTGCCCATATAAAGGAGACCTGAGGGAAGTTACTGGCTCTGTCACCATGTGAGGTCACACACAGCAAGAAGAGGCCATCTGAGAAAGTGGGCCCTCACTAGACCCTGGATCTACCAGTGCCTTGATCTTATACTTCTCAGCTTACAGAACTGTGAGAAATGAGTTTCTATTATTTATAAGCTACCCAGTTTATAGTGTTTTTGTTACAGCAGCCCAAGAAGATAAGAATAAAATCCCAATTTCTAACCAGAGCCTACCTGACCTTTGCTTCCTTCTCTAACTTCATCTTCCAATGTTCCATGTTTCATAAGACAAATAATCCCTGTACAGAATATAAATTCTGTACTTCGTCGTAAGGGTAGCTCCTTCTTGACGTTTAAGTCTTAGTTTAAATAGTTTCTGGTCACAAACAGCTTTTCTGAACACCTGTTAGGAATAATCGTGGCTACATATCACCAAAACAAAACAAAGCTCTGTACTTCGTCGTAAGGGTAGCTCCTTCTTGACGTTTAAGTCTTAGTTTAAATAGTTTCTCCTCACAAACAGCTTTTCTGAACACCTGTTAGGAATAATCGTGGCTACATATCACCAAAACAAAACAAAGCAAAAATCAAATACATATATTTATAAATCAAAGTGGATGTCTCCTGTAATATAGGTAGACAATGTAGGGATGAGATTGCAGTTAGTTCTGTCTTGCTACTTGATTACCTGAGTGGACTGGAAAGGGTTCTATTTTCAAGGTCACCTTGTAGCAAAGAGGGCACATCTCCTAATTGTGTTAACTCTTACAGCGGTTTCCCCAAAGCCCCACATAACACTTCCAAGTAATTCTCATTGGCCTCAACTGAATCTCATGACAAAGTAAATTGGTAAATGTAATCTTTAAACTTGGCAAATTGAGTCAGGGGTCCTTAATGGAAGATAAATTTGAACACAAATGTTGTGACAGCAGCCAGCAGTCTTTGTCACAATACTCTATAAATTATTACCATGTCCCAACCTGTGCATCTATACATTTGTCACTATATCACAGCATCTTATTATATTTCTTTCATTAAACTTATTTGTCCCTAAAACTATTGCATTTATTTTTATATCAGCCAACAACCGTGAACTACCACCACCACCACCACAAGGATGGATCCATGAAATCAGAGAATTCTTTGTTTAATAACTGTGTTTTAGTGCCTGGGACAATGCTACATTTAGTAAGTCTCAATTTATATTTCCTAAATGAATAAATTATCTAATAAGACATGTTAGATAATCTATTCCTGAGATGTTCTGTATCTGTGCTTGAATATTTTTGTGGCTTTTTGTTTGTTTTAGCTTATGTGAACTAAAATTAAACAGTATTTAAGTAAATACCTGTAGTGGCTCTATTTTTCTAAATATTTTTGTTGTTGTTCTTATAAGCTCCAAAGATAAAAAATCTTTTCACTCTTTGTTGCAGAAAGAATACTGGTCCCCACAAGGTCAACACACATTTTATTCAGCATCTGGCACCTGAAAAAGCATGTTAATTTGTAGGTGATTGAAATCCAATTCAGACCAATTTGGACCACAAAAAAATAATATTGCATTATATAATTGACGGAGGAGTTGAAAATTCAAACTGCAGGGAGGGCGTTCTTTGTTTAATAACTGTGTTTTAGTGCCTGGGACAATGCTACATTTAGTAAGTCTCAATTCATATTTCCTAAATGAATAAATTATCTAATAAGACATGTTACATAATCTATTCCTGAGATGTTCTGTATCTGTGCTTGAATATTTTTGTGGCTTTTTTGTTTGTTTGTTTTAGCTTATGTGAACTAAAATTAAACAGTATTTAAGTAAATCCCTGTAGTGGCTCTATTTTTCTAAATATTTTTGTTGTTGTTCTTATAAGCTCCAAAGATAAAAAACTTTTCACTCTTTGTTGCAGAAAGAATACTGGTCCCCACAAGGTCAGCACACATTTTATTCAGCATCTGGCACCTGAAAAAGCATGTTAATTTGTAGGTGATTGAAATCCAATTCAGACCAATTTGGACCACAGAAAAATAATATTGCATCATATAATTGACGGAGGAGTTGAAAATTCAAACTGCAGGGAGGGCAATGTTTCTTTTGGGACTCAATATTAACTAGAAAGGGAATTTGGATTCTGTCATCACCTCAGTGCACAAACATCCTTTTCCTGGCCAACAGAGACAATTCTCTTCATTTAGTGATAGGATTTTCAACAAGTCCAGAACTTTATATTTTAAAACTTTTTTCTCCTAAGTGCCAAAACATCAAGGAAATGATGATCAAATCAATCCTACCCAAGAAGTGAGAACAAGAAGATTGTCCAAGACTCATATGGTTACAGCTTGAAAGAGAGTAGTTGTCAGAATATGGGGAAAATGAGGGAGAAATTAGGCAAATTGGACAGGTAGGCACTGAGCCAGAAAATAAAAATTATCCACTACAACAAAGAACAAAAATGCATGTGCTATGATATCACCTAATGCTATCCTGTGAAATTATTAACAGAGGTTAGTTATACTGGCTCTCAAAAAATATAGGATTAAGTAAAGGTGTAGGAACTAACTATCATACCATTGATGTATATGTGTTAATGCATGGATTGAGTTTATTTGAAACAAAGGGTGTATAAACACACATACACATACACACACTGAGAATAGAACTATATCTTCTTTTAAAATCTTGTGTTCAATGTACAGCAGCAAGTTGTCTGGAGGATTTATTTAGGACCCCTTTATCTACACTTACATCCTTTAACTCAAGAGAAAGAAATAATATTAACCCTTTCTGTGATAAATGCAAGTTTAACTAAGACAAATTTATGTGAAATTGCTGAAATAAGTGTACAGTCAGATAAAAGCTTTCTGAAGTCATCAATTGAGTATTAAACAAAAAAGCTTGATATTTTAAAAATGAGTAAAAATGATTATTAGATTTTTATTAGAATATCAAAATGTTCAAAATAGTTTTCTAATGTACAGCTATAAAAGCATTTATCTATGCAATTACACAATGTTCTTAAAATTTTAGTTTAGACATTTAAGTAGTTCAGGAGTATTAATAGTACATTTGCACTTCTTTCTTCTGTTTCTAGCTAGGAGTTTGAGATCGTTTCCTGCAGGGAACTAAAAATCCTTCCCAGCACTTTGCTTTTTTTCCTTTCATTTTATCACACATTGCATCTTGCTAAGAGACCAAATCCATATTTAAATACTAATGTGATAAAAATATATTTATCAGAAAAAGAAAGCAAAATCCTTTATTGGAATGCAAATTGATACAGACATTTCAAATTTATCTAGTGTAAGAGAGCATAGTTTGCAAATAATAAGTTACAGGAGAATCTCCAGAGCATACTGGTGCATGCCAACTGGAGGTTGGATTTAAATAATTAGTGAAATCGCCATTTGTGTTATAGAAATATGATATTTTTACTTTGCATTTACTACTGCAGAGATCAAATTTAGAAAGCTTGTCTTCCACTGCCTTGATTGAACCACAGGGAAATTTTATCTTCAGTTGAGAGTCAGAATTTGTGTGGATATGAGTGAATCATTACCTCTGAGGGAAAAACAAAATTAACAATCTCCTTATGGAAAAGCAAGACTTACTAATTAACATTAGTCAGAGCCAGGATTTTTTGTTTGTTTGTTTTCTGTTTTTATTCACAGAAGGAGGCATAATCTTTTTACAAGTCTGTAATGTGTTATCTTTGTGCAGGCCTACTCCGAATAGGAGGGATCAGTAATGAGGTGACTGAAGAACTAGGCACAACATTCTGTGATGAATCTAGAAATTCTGGGAGGAAAGGGTAATGTTCAGCATTACCACCTAAGCAATACTGTCACTTTCTGGAGCTACGAAAATAACCAACATAGTCAAGATATCTATCACAACCCGCCTGCAGTATCTCCTTGAGTCTGAATTATACCAAGATTATTTTCAAACTGGAAACTCAATGGCCAGCTGCTAAAATAATGTAAATATTTCCTCAGCTTAAATAAATTATATTTTTGTAACTTTTGTGGTTTTATGGAAATAGGTATGAAACTTTGTTTTTATGCCAGCCTGTCATTTTTAATCATTAGTTAAATGAATTAAAAAATACCCTACTATACATAGTTTGTTTTATATTTCCTATTTATTTCTTTACTTACATGCTTATATGTAATGCTTTCTTATATAAACTGCTCCGTTGCAGTTTACAAAGTTTATTAGAATACTTAATTAGAATACTTAGAAACACTCACATTTCCATCTTTGCTTTGCCTCAGTAAGTTTTTCTTTGTAGCCAGGACATTGACTGGTTTTTAGAATGTTCTTGGGAAATAACTCAGAAAAAAAGATAAAAATTATGGCTTTTTTTTCATGCTCTTTTGTTTCTTACACCATGCATGTAACTTTAGCACTCTTTTATTCCATGACAGCTTGTGACATGAATCAATCAATACGAGACTTATCATCACTGTCTTATTTGCTAGCAACTTTAGAACAATTGCTCCACACAATTGTATTGATCCATAAATAAATGACAGATAGTTTGACGGGCAGTTTTCTGGTTTTGTTGAAATTATAAAATGGACCCTAAGATCAAAAAAGCCACGTTTTCCTATAGAGGGTCAACCTTCCATGGAATACAAAAAAAATAAGTAGAACAGCAAGATCTAAGATTATTCTTAATCAGTAATTATATTCTTAGACCCATATGTTTTACTGTTCTAACAGGTAGGATCTTATTAAAATATTAGAAGGTTGACATTGGTAATATTGCTTTTTATTGCTTTTGAGAAACCAGTATTGAGGAAAATATGACACAGGAAAGAGACTTTGTAAAATCCTGGGGCCTACTAATATAACAGCTGGTTTTGAGGAGAGAAGGTGTAAACTTTAGACACCCCAAATAGAAAGAAGTGTATAAAAAATAGACTAGAAAATTTTGATACATTAAAATCTGAAGAAAAAGTTCAGATGAAGTGAATGTAATAAATCTTCCTTCTTTTATTCCCTCCCTGCCCTGTCCTCTAGGTAAGAAATCTGTGACTCTCAACACCAATGAATAAGTGTGCTTTCCTAATACCTGTAACTTTCTAGGACAAAGAGATGATTTCTATGATGAGGGGGTAATTGGTGGTATGTGCAAGGCAAATAGTGAAAAAAGTTCTGATATTATGTAGGAGATAATGAAAGCTGAAAGCTATGGGGAGAGTGGCTATAGTTTATCAAGATGGTGTTACAGCAATTTACATAAGCTAAAGGGATTCGAAAGACTAATTTTTCAACAATCAGTTATCAAGGATTCTAGAAGCTGCCCAATGTCTCTTTGCTTGGCTGGAATGCTTCTTGTCTAGACTGTCAGGGTATGGTACACCTGATGAGTGTATCTTCTCAACCCTCCGTAGCTCTCAGCAGATTTTGACCTGGGAGACTCCAAAAGTGATATCTCAACCAGAGAAATGAACACAGATAATAAAAAGTGCAGAAACTGTGTGTTGACTTAGAAAATGACTGTCTCTTTTCAAGAACTAGTTATAGTTTTTTTCTTCTTTCAGGAGGAGTTATAATTTTTAGCACACAGTTTGGACCTTGAGATTATATTTTATTGTTCAGGAATTAGTTATGAAATAATTAATGCCTTTTTTGGAGCTCTGTACATATGTGTGCATTTAGGTGTGTGTATAATACAAATGTATCCATATGCTATGTGCAATTGTTATTATTTGATTATTTTTGACCTTTAAAATGAAAATTTGTAGAAGCTGTAATTAATAAGTCCATAAAAATGGAAGAA
>NW_007732230.1:58247-60036 GCF_000696425.1 Galeopterus variegatus | reverse complement strand
GTGTGTGTATAATACAAATGTATCCATATGCTATGTGCAATTGTTATTATTTGATTATTTTTGACCTTTAAAATGAAAATTTGTAGAAGCTGTAATTAATAAGTCCATAAAAATGGAAGAAAAGGATTTTTCTTTCCATTGTCACTCAGGCACATGGGAAGTGTTTAATAAATATTAGTATGTATTTCTATTTCTAAGAAAGGGGCCTAACTCAAATATAGCTATTAGCAATGATAAGCCTAACCTTCCCTAGCAACTAATTATTATTCGACCTAAAGCAAGGGCGTCTTACCAGCTTTCAAGAACAGCTTTAGAAATTAATGTTTTTTACTGCTCTTTCTGATGTGGGTTTGTAGAACTCAGCTGCTATTGCTGTTGTTGTTGGCACAATTATGCAAATATCGGTGATATCTTGACTCTGTTCTACAGTCTGTCTTTTGTTCCTCCAAATAACTACAGTATTAATTTGAACAAAGTTGAGAAAAATAAGTTTATCAAGTGTAAGTTAAATATGGATTGATTATAGATATTATTGTCTGAAACTATTTAGAGATTCAAGATTCTTTCTGTGAAATCATAAAATAATAGATCTGGAAGGAATTTATAAATGATTTACCTCAAACTTTACTCAATTTATAGAAGTAAGAGAAGATCCAGAAATGATAGAGCATCTTCCCATGATCATGAAGTTGATTAATGGTTGGCATTTTCTAATTACTGCTTAGGCAAACATGCTACCTACCATTTAAATATATTTTAGAAAATTTTCTAAATGATTATTTCCCCGAAATTGCCAACTTCTCATTGTTGGCCATTTTGAGTTTGGGTGTTTCAGTTTCCTTCACTTCTAACAGAGATCACATTTCCACCACAGCGATGATCAAGCAACTCCAGGTGAGCTTTTAGTACAGCACCCTGTTCACACAGCTTGTCTTCAGAGTGACTGTGTATAATGTAGTCTATATGTCCCAGATGCACATAGATCACTTTCCAAGTGCTGAATCTGGAGTTCAAATACCCACATGAGCATTAGTTCAATATCCCAAGCCTGTATGCCCCCAGCAGCATTCTGTAATGCTGTATTGGTTTTGTGGTAGAAGGAGTTACACAGTACAGTCATGCGCTGCACGATGACATTTCAGTCAATGACAGATGGCATAGGTGATGGGGGCTGTGCTATATTGTCTATGTACGAAATAAGTTATGCCATTTAGGTTTGTATAAGTACATCCTATAATATTCCCACAATGACAAAATTGCCCGATGATGCATTTCTCAGAATACATCCCATTGTTAAGTGACTAATGACTGTATTTGAATTCAGAAATAAAAATGTGTCTCAATTTTGATGCCGTATATCTAGTAAATGAACCTTCAAATAAGGTAAGTATTCAACAACAATCAACCAATACTCATTGATGTTGGGGTTACATCTGTAGTCCTCTGTGTAGCTATTATTTATTTGAAAAGTTGCAGTTTAGTAATGGTTAGAGGGAAGCCAGTCTAAAATTCTCAGATTTCAAGTAAGTTCTCTAACACAACTGATCTATTATCAATAATGTGTCTACCCCTAGTATGCAAGTTATTATTTCACTTCTTCCAGAATAAGGGTATCTTGCTAACATTCAAAAATACTGAAAAGGCTTCTTTTCTACATAGTGGTAGTGTATTTAAAAGATAGGTTGTTTTACTTAATTCATTTATGGTGTTATAATTAAATTTCTTATACTGGGTAATTTATAAGCAACAGAAATTGATTGCTCACAGTTCTGGAGACTGGGAAGTCCAA
>NW_007732230.1:51306-57793 GCF_000696425.1 Galeopterus variegatus | reverse complement strand
GTATGCAAGTTATTATTTCACTTCTTCCAGAATAAGGGTATCTTGCTAACATTCAAAAATACTGAAAAGGCTTCTTTTCTACATAGTGGTAGTGTATTTAAAAGATAGGTTGTTTTACTTAATTCATTTATGGTGTTATAATTAAATTTCTTATACTGGGTAATTTATAAGCAACAGAAATTGATTGCTCACAGTTCTGGAGACTGGGAAGTCCAAGATTAAGGCATCAAAATATTCAATGTCTGGTGAGGGCCCTGTTGCTTGTAGATGGCACCTGCTTGCTGTGTCCTCACAAGGAAAAGGGGGTGAACAAGCTATTTCAGGCTTTTTTTTATAAAGGCACTAATCTCATTCATGAGAGCCGAGCCCTCATGACCTATCCTCTTCCAAAGGCTATCACTCAATACTACAGGGCGGATTAGTTTTCAACATACGAATTTGCTGGGGGACACAAACATTCAGGCCACAACAGGAAAAATTCACATTATTACATACTCATAGTTTTTTTGTTTATTTATTTGCCAATTTAGTACCCCCTTTACAAGCTGGTTGTCAAGAAAAAGCATAAACTTTTTTTTTTCTAAATGAGGGAGAGAGAACTTTAAGCAATCTTAAGCAATTTTATTTTATTTGTGGTTACATTTTTAGACCCACTATTCAGAATTCTTTTATTGCCTGGAAATCAATTGATGCATGAATTAAACATATCTCGGTTTTCATTAAAAAAATGTTTTCTTAAACAATTTTTCTATTTTTCTTTGGACAAATGGGTTACCTAGGAAAAGATCTTTTTATATTTAAAAACAAAACATGAAAATAATGGACACAATAATATTTAGACCATATAAAATATCATTAATCTATCCCATACAATTGCAAACTCAACATGAAAAGGACAATATACTTGGCATTAAAGAAAAAATCCACTGTTTTTCATTAAAATTTCATGGGCCCAGTTGGGCTTGTCAATCATCAGTGGAGGATTTCTTTTTCTCTGAAAAATAATGACCCTAAAACTTATCTGGACGCTGATTTTTAACTCTTTGTTTCACAATTAATCCATGGACAACAGCAGCAATAATAGCAAAAGGAGGCAGTTGTTATTTCTCATAGTATAAAGTTGAGAATGTGGTTACTAAAATAAAAACTACATCTGAGAAGGTTAACTTCTTGATTTATTGAAAGCCCTTAATATCTTAGCTCAAATTCATTAACAGTTCCTAAAATAAAGCAAATATTTGAGGGTTTTTGAAAAGTATTTGGTGTTTGAAATAGAAAGTTTCACGGAAAGCTCTTATGGCCTTTGGGATAATTAGCATCATTCCTCCATTTCTAAGTCTATTTTAGGCTCCAAAGTTGTTCTATAAGCTCCAAAACACAGAGTGTTAGTTCTGCTCCAAAGGAAAAGGATTGGAAATCTTTCACACAAATTAGTCACTATAATACACACCTTAACTGAAAACACAGAACTAATTTTAAAATGTTATAGCTATAGTGAGTCTAAAGATTCTTTCACTGAATCCAAGTGCAAATTGACCTTCTACTAAATGTAGGCACTATCTTTGGCTTTGTGGATATTAAAAAAGGAAAAAAAAAAGAATAAATCACAAAATCTTCTCTCAAGGGGCTTAAATTTAAATATGTACGATANGCGCCGCCGCGCTTCCCAAGCGGCGCACTATCCAGTGCGCCACCGGGCCGGCCCAAAACTGGGTAATTTATAAAGAAACAAAATTTATTTCTTACATTTTGGGAGGCTGTGATGTCCATGGTCAAGGAAACACATCTGGCGGGGGCCTTCTTCCTGGTGGGGTGACTATCTAGAGCAGCTCAGGGTATCACGTGGGGAGAATGGGCTGAGAGCTAACCTTCTCACTTACTCTCCTTTAAAAGCCATCAGAATCACACCCATTACTCCATGGATGAATTGATCCATTCACAAGAGCTCAGTGCTCACTATCTAATCACTTCCTAAGAGCTCCACCTTTCAGTTATCATAATTGGATTTTCCACTCTCTTAACATGCTTCCAAAACATGAACTTTTGGGGGACACATTCAATGCATAGCAGAAAGAGATCTCAGACTGAATAATTTTTGAAACATGACTGCTGCTTCTGAAAATCCTAACAGATTGTTCAGGTACAAATTTTGACTTGGTGGAGATGGGCATGCATTCTCTTCTCTTATGATGCCTAGACTAAGACAGTTTCCAAATGCTTGTCAGAAAGTCAGTAGTAAGTGCCCATATTTGGGAACTTGCAGATAGATCCATATACCTTGAGTGCACATGTGAAAAAGCAGCAGCCTCAAAGCTAATGCCGAGACTGTATCACCAACAAATTATTTTGAAACAGTCCACACATAATCTCATAGCTCTAACTTCTCCATTGAAGGATCACTCCTTTGGGTACTTG
This sequence comes from Galeopterus variegatus, assembly GCF_000696425.1. NCBI lineage: Eukaryota > Metazoa > Chordata > Mammalia > Dermoptera > Cynocephalidae > Galeopterus > Galeopterus variegatus. Next base: position 55,378 of record NW_007732230.1, on the reverse strand, counting down.
ATCAGAAGTTGGCAAAATATAGCTCATAGGCCAAATTCAACCTGCCACCTGTGTTTGCATACATAGCCCATGAACAAAGAATGCTTTCACATGTATAGATGGTTGGGAAGAATCAAAAGAAGAAGAAGAAAATTTTCATGTCTATAAAAAAATAGTTGTATTAGAGCACTACCAAACTTATTCTTTTTGCATTTTCTATGTGGCTGCTTTTATACTTCCATGAAAGAGCTGAATAGTTGCAACAGAGATCTATATAATATCCTGAATATTTTCTCTTGGTTTGCAAAGCCTAAAACATTTATCATCTGGCCCTTTGGTTGCTGAAAAAGTTTGCTGATACCTGTCCTAGATCTTGAAGTATTAAATTATTCTGTGGCAGAATGTAAAGTTTTAGATTCCTTACATTTCATCATAATTTCTATCAATAAAATAGAACCATCTTCATTTTTAAATATCAAGGTATTATAGATAGTGAGGTTATATCTCTTGACTTAGAAAAAAGTTATGACTTTTTTTGTGGGGGGTGTGAATTCAGGTTAGCTTGCCCTATTTTAAAAAAATGCTATTGTACCTACTATTCAAAATTTAAAAACAAATTACAAAATTTTGTTCTAACATTTATGCCAGGTATTTATTTCTATATTTGGAATGCCAGTGACTAGGAGTATTAATCCCAGGACATCAACTTTATTACAATGAAATTGTGAGTGTTCTTGAGTGTGTGTATGAGAGGGGAGGTGGGGAGAGTATTTCAGTTTTCTTAATCTTTAATTTCTTTCTAAACATTTCTTCTTTTTGGGGGGGGGGAGAGTGGTTTACTAATTATACCAGTTTTGAAATAATTTAGAGCTACCACTTTATTTGAAAAGTAAATTGAGCCTGTATGTTTATATATTGTTTTCCTTAAGTGCAAGTAAAAATAAAGATAAGTGAAAAAATGCAGTCTCATGCATCAATATCATATTTAGAGACATAGATAACAAGTGCCATGTTTTTAATATAATAATTTAAAGCATTTAGTACTCCTGCTATCAAAGTTTAATTTTAATAACTGTGCAAATGTATAAGACCAAGGAAGTAACAAAATGTTTTCAAAATTATTTTCTGGTACAATTTGAAAGGAGAATTAAGTGGTAAGATCATATTAGAACTGTATAATTTTTCAATAATAATTAAAGACTACTAGAAAAAGTTGAGAAATAGATGGCTTTTCTCAAATGAGTACCTATGTATGTAAGTGCATACATACATAAGCACAAAATTTTAAATGCAAATAATTGTGTATGTCAGGAAAAGAATGCCAAACAAAAGTGATAGAAACATGAAACTAATAGTAACATGGGGAATTTAGGACATAACACATATTTTTCAGATAAGATACTATGTACAATCAATAGGACAATTTGGATATCATCTGGCAAAAAATAATGTAAAGTAGTCCTACTCTACTGTCTTCTATGATTCTTTTTATTTTCAATTAACATGTAAAAAGTAAAAAGCTTGTGTATGTACCAAGAGACCTAACAAAAATATCTATTACTGTATTATTTTAAAAAGTAAAACGTTAGGAAAGAAAAAATGTCCATCAATAGAGAAATTGATAAATAACTGCAGACATATTCACACTGAGATGGCAAGTGCTCGGTTTCCCTGAGTTCAGGTTTCAGGCCACTCGCCTGGGTCACAAACTGCTCCTCTAGGACTCAAGCTCCATCCCTGAGTCCTAAACTGCAGTGGCCTGTAGCAGCCATTTTCGGCACCAGCATGTGGAAATTAAGTCTACAAGAGGTATATTTATGCAAATCTAGAGGCTGAGCATACTCAGTAGAGAGGAGATTATCCAGATTTATGTACTCCTAATTGCAAAGCATGCTCAGTAAAATGAAATTTGTCCTTTGAATTACCTTCCACTGGAGGTGCTAGAGAGCACAGAGTATATTTGAATATATTTGGTGCATGTGTGGAATTTGACCAATGAGCATGTTTTAAAAGACCAACTGAGCATGTGCAGGACTACAGTATGTAACTGGGAACTGCTCCCTTAGTTGAACATTCATTAGATTGCATGAATATATATAGATAGCAACACCATAAAAGTTGAATCCTGGAAGAAGGTGGGGCTGTTTCTCACTCTCCTAGCGTCAGCCCCTACTTCCCTTGAGGTGTGTATTTCTTTATTTTTGTATCAAACTTGCCTTTGGCAGGCTTCTGTTCATTCTAGAGCCAGCCTGCACTTTGTGAATGTATATTTCTTACTTTTGTGTTAAACTTGGTGTGGGCCCTGCTCAGTCTCTGGATCTAGGCTGCACTATCTCTGTGAAATCTGTATCTCTTATTCCTTATATAAAATCTGTTCTCACTTTCTACTGTGACTCTGCTCTTGAATTCTTCCCTGTGGCAGAGTCAAGAACCTGGTAAGAGGACGGGGTGGGTTGAGGCTGTCTATCAGGCCTTCCAAACCCTCTCCTCCAGTAACAATACAATGAAAAAATATACAGTTGTTAAAGAACTAGAACCAGGGTTGGCAATTTTTTTTTCTTTTCTTTTTTTTTTGTAAATGATCAGATAATATAAATTATAAGTTTTGTGGGACCCTCTCCTCCAGTATCAATACAATGAAAAAATATACAGTTGTTAAAGAACTAGAACCAGGGTTGGCAATTTTTTTTTTCTTTTCTTTTTTTTTTGTAAATGATCAGATAATATAAATTATAAGTTTTGTGGTCCAAGAGGTAAAATCAAATATATTATGCAGGTCCTTATATTAAATAGGTAGAACAAAGTTCTGCAATATTTTTATTAACAAAATTTAAAACAGAGTAACAATAATTGAGTACAATTTGTAATATAGCTGGGCTGGAATGGGAGGAAGCAGAAGTCAGGCTGCAAAAGTGTTTCCACCAGTAGAACAGCAAGGCAGAAATGCCCCTCAGGAAAAGAGACAAAGTCAAGAGAAGAAAACAGGAGCAGCAGCATCCAGGACTTCATTCTCCAGCAGTTTCTCAAGTGTTCCAGTGTGCTCAGACACAGAAGGTACATTCTAGAATAGTCTGAGTCAGTAGGCGTGTGGTGAGGAGAGCCTAGTTAAGAATTCAAACATGATTAGAAGACCAGATTGGAAGAGCAGGAAGACACGTCCTGTCTCTAGTTCTACAGCTACTCAACTGTGCGTTGTAGCATAAGAGCAGCCATGGACAAAGACATCAGTAAATGAGTGTGGCTGTGTTCCAACAAAACTTTATTGCGGACATTGACATTTGAAATACACATAATTTTCACACATCATGAGGCATCACTCTTCTTTTGATTTTTTTTTAAACACTTAAACATGTGGAAACCAGACAGTACAAAAACTTGTGGAGGCCAGATGTGGTGTGTGGGCCTTAGTTTGCCAACCCCCAAACTAAGGCTATAGATATAAGCATAGATATACTCAAAAAAACATTATTTTGAGTGTAAAAAGCAAATTCAGAAAGATAGATGGATAGGTGTATTAGTCATTTTACACAGTGTTATGCTGGGATAAAATAGAGTCGTAAACCTCATTGTCATTGCAACAGTTTATTTTCATTCACACCACATAGTGGCTGCAGGCCAGCTGAGCTGCCATTCTGTTGAACATGTCCTCTGTCCTGAGACCCTGGCTGAAGGAGCAGCCCCTTCCTTGATCTGTGACTGATCTGGAGAAGAAACATGCAATGTCACTTAAATTGTCATGTTGGAGATAGCAAGTCATATAGCCAAGCCTGACTACAGTAGGGTAGAAAAGTGCAGGGCTGCACTGCAAGACACGTGGAGACAGAAGTGAATGTCTTATGATTCGCTGAAAGGAAGCACTGTGGATCATTAGGAATAACAACATGATCTTTCACAATAAATAGTGTAGAGCATTGCAAACAAAGCAACAAAACCGAATATACCATATCAAGCTATACCTATACTTAGTAAAAAATATAACAGTACTGAGCATAATATATAATCAACTTCAATTTGGAGTTGGGACATAAGGGAATGGACCTTGGAAGGGCAATAAAGTACATAGTAGTTTTTTTTTTTTTTTTTGTCTTTTTCC
>NW_007732230.1:15648-50861 GCF_000696425.1 Galeopterus variegatus | reverse complement strand
AGCGCCGCCGCGCTTCCCAAGCGGCGCACTTATCCAGTGCGCCACCGGGCCGGCCCAGTATATAGTAGTTTTAACAATCATCTAAAGCAAACACTTTAAGTTAACTCTTTATTATTTTTGACTATAACTCAGAAATATTTATTGTATTTATACATATATTTCTCTATATTTAATATTAATAAATAATAAAAAATAGTGAGCAAACATTACTAGGGAATAGAAAAATCAATCAAATTTTTAAAAATTCCACATGATCTTTAACAAAACCAGTTACTATATTTACTAACTTTACTCCAATATTTTCTACAAATTAAAAAATAATAATTTGAATCAAGTCAAAAAAATTTTTATTGCCCTGTAATTAAGACTAACTAAATGCTGTGTAGGTAAACTGAAAATATATTAGAATTAAATGACCTTTACCAAGTTTTCTGAATAGAAAGATCTCAGATAGCTCTTTTTTATCCCTTTTTCCCAGAATGGTTTACAATTTCTAATAATTAGATGTAGAAAAAAATTTCTTAGGAGGTATTTCTAGTGGTTGGTATGGAGAATTCCACCACTTTTAATTTGTATTCTCTTTCCATATGATCCTATCTACTATACCATTTCTAAGTCACCACAAAGACAGCATGAGTGGACTTTTTCATATTACCTTGAAATATGTGTAAATAAAATAGCAATATCCTAGTGATGCTGAGTATGCATTTTTTTCTAATAGACAATTTAAAATTAATGATAAAAACCTGGAGGTTATTATCAGCTGTACTATCAGCTGAATATTTAAAATATGCCATGCATTGTATCATCATTTTTCAAAGTAGTGTATTCTTCAAAGTTCCTTGAGAAAACTGATTATTATAAGTGTAAGAATAAATATGTTTTACAAGATCTCGGGAGGGAATTATTCCCTCCAGGACTAAGTCTGGAAATGACGGTTTGGGGCACTCTCTTTCCCCCAAACAGAAAATGTCAGTTCTGTAAGGCATCTTGCAAACAGGATGCTCATGTGGATGGGGGTGGGGATGTAAAAGCAGTACTTTCTTATGCAGGACCAGGTTTTCACTCAATTTTATACCAACCATTATACTTCAAATCTTAAACCTTTTATAATAATTTTAAAACTAGTGGGTAATAAGAGGCTTTCTTTTTTCTGGTGTCAACAAGAATACCTGATCCTCTATCTCTTAATTTTTCCTGTAGGGGAACTATTTCCCTTTAGCAAAACTGGACTTGGAAAAATCCCATCCGTATACCCACAGCACAACCTGTGGGAATGTAGGTTCCAGTCCTACTTCTCCCAACATTTCACTCAAGCCTGCCACTGTACACTTTATTTCACTCAGAGCCATTCCCTTATCAGCCTGTACGCAGACTGAACTTTAGTCTTTGCATTTAATCTTCTTCTCTTCTTCACCATTGTAACAGAACTTAGCCTAAGTGACATATTAAAGGCACATAGTACACTGTGAATATTTGAGGAATGAGTGTGCAGGAGAAAATATTTTAGTGCATGATTACAAAGCCTCATTTCACCTAAAACTAAAACTTGTTTAAAATTGGAGCATATGGGATAATTTGGGTATCATTTAATTTTAAGATTGCTATCAGTTTCCTTTGGAAAGCCTAAATTCTTTTAAAAGCATCAATTAATAAACACAACAAATTTAAGAAATCACTGCCTTTTGAAACAAATATTTAAGAGAAAAGGCTATTTTTACCTATAATTATATCGAAGTGTTCAAATAAGTAAACTTTTGAAAAGTCATCATTTCGAGTTTTTCAGTTTCTAAGTTTTAGGAAAGCCCCTCCCTGCCCCCATGCCAAAGTTGCTCTTTATAACATTTCAGATAATTCCCATCTTTGACATAAGTGTAGCATCAATCAACAGAAAATTGATAATTTACTTGTCAGTCTTATAAAGGAAAAACCAAGACATAATGACTTATAAAGACTGTGGACTAAAGGTGAAAATCTGCCCTAGAGCTAAAAGAACTAAGCTCCAGAACTCTGGAAAGAATAATTATTTTTTGGAGACCCTAAAGCCATAAAAGATCAGATTCTTCAATATGACTTCAGCAAAAAGGCAAATAGGAGGTCACATTTACATGGGATGGGTAATAACTTGGATGCGATCTCCTTAAATTGTAAAAATACAATTCATACCAAGTTGACCTTAAGACGGTATTATACATCAGATAGAAGCAAACTATAAATATATCATTGGATATAATAAGTGACTTTAACAGCATGCCTGGATGCCAAGTCAATATAATAAAATCACTTGCATTTCCAGACAATATTAAAAACATATAAAAAAGTAGAATTTCAATACATTTTAATGGTACAGTATCAAAATTTCAAATATCTAGAAAGAATATAGAAAAGGTATGCCAGATTTTTACACTAAACCTGGAAAACACTACCAAGAGAACTAATGACCATCTAAATAAAGGAGAGATTTTTATGTTCACTGCACCGCGAATTTCTTACTATATTCAATGCAATTTTGACCAAATTCCAGAATTTGTTTGCATATGAAAAATTGGCAAGCTGATTGCAAAAGTTATCTGGAAAGATAAAAAACTTGAAAAAAAAACCCAACGTATTGTTGAAAAATGACAAATAGATAAATTATATTATCAGATTTAAGGATTTAACATAAGGCTACATTGATTAATGTATTGTGGTTTTGGTACAAGACAAGACACAGTAGACAAGTAATCAAAGGAAGAAATAGAGAGTCCAAGAACACAGCCACACATAAGTCACTTGCTTTATGACAAAGGTTAATCTTTTTAATGAATTGTTCTGGAATAATTAGAAATCTATATAAAAAAACAATGGAAACAAACCAAAAATATTTAAAGAGAAAAAAATAATAGTGAGTTTAGAAAGCAGCGTTCTAGAGCAGCAATGGCAACCAAATATTAAAACTATTCCTTGTGTTTGGGGCGAGAAATGCTATATCTGTTTTTGGAGAGTAGAAAAAATTTGTTGGCTTTCTCAAGAAAGTGTGGCAAAATTATGGGGGATCATGGGACATATTTTAAGAGAAATAAGCCCAAGGAAAATATTTTATACATTCAAGTGAAAAACATACCTGCCAATAAAAATACTGAATGTTTTGGGGTCTATAAACCATTCAGACAAAATATTTACAGAACTTCTAATATGATTCTCAAAAAAATCCTGTGAGATAGGTACCATTATTGTAGTTACCAGTCCATCTCTTTCAGAATAACCTATAGTTGTCAGATAATAATTTTTTACAATGTTATCCCATAAATTATTATTACTTCTCAATCCAGTGAGGGGGGGGGACTTTAGTAGACCTCTAGTTATTTACTTTAGAGTTCAGAGGCATCTTTTAAAAATCTGCTGCTACTACTTTCTTTGTCTATGAGAATTTTCTCCCCAGTCCCCCACTTAACGTCCCCCTGCCCTCTGCTCTGGCTTTCTTATTTTTAGTTCTTTAATTTCGTACTGAGATTCTTCTTTCTCTCTAGAGCATTCAATTTTATTATTTGGGGTCTGTTGGCCTAGTGTTTAATTTTGTTTCTATGCAGATGCTATCTTTTTGTTTAGCCATAACCACCATCACTACCATGTGTCAAAACCCATATCCAACCTTTAAAGAGGACTATGACAATCCCCTTCTTCCTTAGGGATTTGAAGGAAAGATTAGGCCCTGTACACTATGGATATTAGCCTCTAGTTTGCAAGGTACATTAATAAAATAATGTAGTTTTGTTTTTCCATGAAGTGACACAGTATTTCAATCTTGAAAGTCATAATCTGATCATCAAAGTATAGTAAATATCAAGCCTTAGAGAATGAGTTTATACAACTTAAAGATAAAATTATTAAAAACAAAGCAAAGAAAATATTCTAAAAATTAACTTTTTTAAATTAAATTTTATTTTGATATAATTGTAGATTCACATATATTTGTAGAAATAATATTGATCCTACATGTCCTTAACTCAGTTTCCCCCAAAGGTAACATCTTGCAAAAATATAGTACACTATTACAGCCAGGATGTTGGCCAGGTGCAGGTGAAAGTCCAGTTTTCCCACATGGTCCTCCTTAACACCATGGGCATCCTCATTACTGTTGGGCAGAGGTGGAAATTCTGGTTCCCCCAAAATGCCTCCACTGATACCTCCCAGGCAGGAAGGGGAAGAGTGCACCATTCCTGCTCACCTTCGACCTCCACGGACACACGTGGAGTGATGTGGAGGGAACATTTCTCACTAACACCAGTTGGTAGTAAAAGGCCTGACCTTCCACTAGTTGTTCTCTGAAAACCACTCCTTCAGAGAGGGCTGGGTGCCTCTCTACTGCAAGATGGAGTGGAAGTCCAGACTCCCCACGTGATCTCTACTGACGTGATAGAGGAGAATATTTTTCTTACACCCCATGCCACTGAAAATCCTAGCTCCTGACCGGCCTTCTCTGACACGACCAGGGAAGGGGTTGAGGTTGGAGAGTTGGAGCATCTCTTTACAGCCTGGCAAGGACAGAAGTCAAGGTTCCCATTCCGGCTTTACTGGAGTGGGTGGGGCTTGAGCCACAGGTTTTCTGTGCTGTTTGACTGGAGTAGAGCATATAGTATTTCTGGATGGCCTTTTCCTGATTCTTTGTCTAGAGAGTGAATGCTTTTGTTGGGGCTTTTTTGTCCACACTATTGGCATTTCCAGGCTGTCGGATTCTTCATCTTTGAGATGTATGAGGCAAAATGAAAACCCAGGTAATTCACCACAATCCGTTCTTTGGGATCTGAGGTACCGGCCAGTCTACCTTCTTCTCTTCACTTTCCAAAACCTACCTATGTTTGATTTGTGTCTAATATCCAGGGTTTTTGCTTGTACTCAGCAGAAGAAATAGGGAAAAGTACATACATTCTGTCTTCCCAGAATGGAAGTTCCCAACTGTAAAGTTTCTATGTTGTACAGAAAGTAGTTTTATTTCTCTATGAAAGATTTCCTTGTGAAGTGTTAAATCACTTTAATCAAAACTTAAGGTTGGTTATTCTTTTTTTTTTTTTCCTTTTTGTCTTTTTTACTGACCGGTAACGGGATCGCAACCCTTGGTGTTGCGCCCACACCAGGGACTGGCAACGGGATCGCAACCCTCAGTGTCGCGCCCGTGTCGCGCCCGTACCGCGCTCAGCCAGTGAGCGGGAACCGGTCTCCACATGGGATCCGAACCCTCGGCAGGAGCGCGGCCAAGCGGCGCACTCTCCAGTCCACCACCGGGCCAGCCCAAGGTTGGTTTTTCTACTTAAATAATTTGGCATAGGATTAAAATTACATTAGAAATTTCACAAGTGTTCTTCTATTTGACAACTGAAATTGAAGTCTGTAGTTTGCATTAAGTATTGTGTTAAGGCATGCCTCCTTGGAATATGAATACTTTCTTTCCAGATGTTGTAAGAGTTTTATTGGTGACTTTTCAGCTTAAAGACAATAGAGAACATTCTCATGATCTGAAGATTATGTAAACTCTGGCTTTATTGTATGTGAAGCTTTCTGGATAACTTATTCAGCAGAAGCATATATCAGAGTAATTTTTGAAGGATAGAAGCTACATCAAGGAGCACTTAGTGTTAAATAGCTAACCAAAATCTTCCTAATTTTATGGAAATAAGAACTTTAAGAGTAGGTTGTGCTAGAAGATAAATTTGCCTAGAGTTTTAGAAATGATAAACAATTCATACCAAAAATATTCTTTAGAATATATTCCCAGCTAATTATGTGTTGATAAACTTGTTCATTGTAAAAGTAAAATAGTGTACATTCATGGTTACTAAATATTCCCTGGAAGTCAATTCAATAAACAAGAAAATAAAATTAGAAAAATAATTTTCAATGAGAGAGAGGAGTGTGTGCATGCATAATTCAATGATATATTTATAAATCAAATATGTGTTTCTCAATAATGAATAGCAAAATGCCTCCAATTACTGTTATGTGCTATGTTAATTGTCAAAGTTTTCATAATTAGTGTGGTGTACATGATTGTGTCTCCATTATTTTTTCAAAATAAAACATTCACTAATCAGCTTTTGTTCATTATTCACCAATCAATTTGAGTAAATAACCCTCACTCATTTGATTTCCAATGAAAAATAAACAAACTTACTGTAATTTTTATACACAAGAATTTTAAAAATATCAATGCAAAAAAGAAAATAAGTGTGTAAATGGTTTGTTTCTGTTTCCAGTGGTTAGTTCTGAACTTCAATGTCATCTACTGGGAGCATATGTGCTTTGAACTACATAAATGAATAAAACGTCATTTTGCTTGAGAGAACATATTTTTATTTTCCCTCATTTCCTAAATGCATTCTGCCTTGATAAATAAATAATGTTTTAACATAGTGATGTTATCTATATATAATATAGAGTAATTATTTCTATAGGACTTTGCCTGGATTCAATGTCTCCCCAAAACTTAATCCCCACTATAACGGTTGAGGGTGGGAAATCCTATTATAGTAATTGAAAGGTGGAGCCTTGAAGAGGTGATTAGATTGTAGGACTATGCCACAGTGAATGGATTAATAATGGTGGCTGGGGGTGTGGTTCTGAGGGCTTTAAAAGGAGAGCACATGAGAATCTCTCTCTCTGCTTCCACCATCTCAAAACGTGATACCCTGTGTTGCTGAAGCCACCACGAAGGAAGACCCTCAGCAGATGTGTTCACTGGACTTCGGACTTCCCAACCTCTGAAACTGTAAGCAATAAATTTTATTTTCTTATAAATTACCCAGTTCTGAGTATTTTGTTATAGGCAACAGAAATGGACTAATACAGATTTCTTTCAAAATGAGTATGTGTAAGAATTATGTTCTAAAAAATGAAATGACTAAAATAATGAATCAGAGTAAAAGCATTGAGCTTATCATTTTAAAATTAATGACAAAGTTCAGATTCAGATACTGCATATTTTTATAAATGAAAGAGCTTGCAGAACCCTGAATTAAAAATGACAATTGATATAATTTTTAATATGACTGTGTTATTGTCACCTTGGCCCAAACACAACCAGATCAAGAGTAATTATAGAATATAGTAATCTAGTAATATGAGATTTTAATTAAAATTCATTCATCATTGTATAGAGGACCTTAGGTTCAAGAACCATATGAATACATAGATTTGAAAACACTTCATAAATATGTAATAGAACAAAAATGTGTTCTGTTATATATTGCTAAAATTTTAGATATAATTATTTCTACACTAAAATTATAGGAATAATTATTTTTTTACATATTATTGGCGTATTCTAAACTTCATAGTTGTTAAAATTTAAAAATGAGTATTTGAGTGTAAAATATAACATTTATATTAAATCTTCTTTTATAAAACCATTCAGTTACCTTCATCTAACTAAAAGAAAGCTTTCTACATGTTTGGGAATAAGCAATGTTATGGATAAACGTAGTCCTGAATTTCAACGGAAAGACTTTTACTGGTTGAATAGTTTCCTTCCAAAATTCATGTCCATCGGGAACCTCAAATGTGACCATATTTGGAAACAGAGTCTTAGCAGATATAATTGGTTAAAATGAAATTATAGTGGTTTAGGGATGACTAGCATCCTTATAAGAAAGCCATGTGAAGACACAGAAAGACACGCAAGGAGAAGACCATGTGGCAGCAGAAGCAGAAATCAGACTGATGCATATACAAGCCAAAGGACACCAAGAATTGCTGGAAACCACCAAAAGCTAAAAAGAGAAAAGAAAGAATCCCTTAGAGCCTTCAGAGAGAATATGGCCCTCCCAACACGTTGATTTCAGACTTCTAGCCTCCAAGAGCTATAAGACAATACATTTTTGTTGTTGTAAACCACCCCATTTGTGGTAATTTGTTATGGCAGCATTCAGAAATGTATACAGTCTTTAAATAATATTAAGAAACTATAAATAATCTCAAATAAATTTTATTAAAACAATAAACTATATCAACTTCATCATGTTGTAAACCACCCCATTTGTGGTAATTTGTTATGGCAGCATTCAGAAATGTATACAGTCTTTAAATAATATGAAGAAACTATAAATAATCTCAAATAAATTTTATTAAAACAATAAACTATATCAACTTCATCACTTTAAAAAGCACAGCAATATAACATAATGATGGTACTGATTCAACTCAGCACCCTATTATTTAACATCACAATATATGATACTGGTTTTGAAATTAAAGAATCATTGAAAAATTTTGGACATCTGTGTGCATTTTAACTAAGGGTTGTTTTCTTCTACTTTCAGTTTGCTAATTTTTTTTATCATGAACTTTTTAAAAAATTTTGTCAACTGATTTTCCTGAATCTGTTGAGATAATCATTTATTTTCCCTTTATATTGTTAATGTAGTGAATTGCATTGATCGAATTTTAAAAATGATAAATCTCATAAATACTATTCTGAGTAAAATAAACCAGACTCAGCAGAATATAAATGTATCATTACATTTAAATATATTCCCCAAGCAGACAAAACTAATTTAAGTTATTACAAGTCCAGGTGTGATGAGTACCTTTGGAGAGAAGGCAGTAGATAAAGATTTAGAGAATGCAGGAGGAACTTTTAGTTCTCACTCATGATTTGTGTTCTCATGATCTTTGTTTCTTTCTTATGTTACACTTCACGAAAATTAAAATAATTAATGCTTAGGTAAATATGGATTATTTAGCATGGTTGTGGAAGTCAATTAATTCTCACAGAAAATACGTAAGTCTTATATTTTGTAATAATTTGCATATGCTAAACTGCATTTTTCATTTCCCTTATTTATTTCCAAACTGAACATTAAAATTAGGAAAGAAATGGCCTAACAATATTTAACTTTGGATTTTAATGGCTTGGTTAATATGAGTATTAATAAAATTGTCATTTCCAAAAGTGTAAAGATTGATGATTCTTTTGGTATTGAAGAGTTTACCAACAAGGTTGTTCTAGTTCTACTTTTAAAGATACTACACAAATTTTAAATTAAACTAATCAAATTAATCAATAGATTTTATGCATTTAAAGAATAAAAGGTTATTAACTTTTTGAAGTAATGAAATCAATTAAATGGCTAAACTAATATGTTATTAAGTTATGTGCAATTAATCATGGCTCCCTCACCTTCTAGATGTGTGACCTCTGGCACATTGCATGATGTCTCTGGTCCTGTGTCCTCATTTTTTGAAATTAGAAAAATAGTAATGAATATCTCATTCTGTCACTGTGGCAACTTAGTGAGATAATCCATTAAGAAAACACAGAAGATACCCGGCCTCACTGTGTGTGCCAAATAGATGAAAAATAAATGAAGCATTTATTTTTGTTTGTATATTTCATACCCAGATTTCGATATTACAAGTAGAAAAATGATAGTTTTATGAGAAAAAGCCTATAAACTGATGTCTGAAATTAAAATTTCTTTCAATCAGTAGCTCACTTGCCCTCATTTTACAGAAAATTAGGAGATGAAAATAACGTTGATGCAGAGGAAACAAAATAAATGTCTGCTGTGGGTTGAAGATCTGTCCCCTCCGAAGCTCATGTTGGGAGCTTGATTGTCAATGTGGCAGTGTTGAAAGATGCAGCCTTTAAGAGGTGACTGGATCGTGAATGAACTAATGCATTCATGGAGTAATGGGTAAATAGTGTAAAGGGTTAACAAGGGTATAAATTGGAGGCTTTATAAGGAGAGCTCATGAAAATGCTTTTGCTGGTCTCACCATGTGATAACCTGCATTGCCTAGGGACTCTGCAGAGAGTTCCCACCATCAAAAGAAGCCCTTCACCAGTACACTCTGAGATCTTGGACTTCCCAGCCTCCCAAACTGTAGGAAATAAATTCTGTTTCTTTAAAAATTACCCAGTTTCAAGTATTCTGTTATAAACAACTGATTTTTGGTCTCTTTTTAATAGAATTTCAACAGTCTTTTTTACCATGACATCATCAAGAAATACTGAAGTTACAATTTGAATAATCATCACTTTTTTTTACATAAATAGGCATTAACTTAATTCTTTAGAATATCACACTAGCTTAAAAACTTGATTTGAGCATTAAGTAGAATTTGTACTTCTTATTTTAATCTGTCAAAGCCCATTCTTCTGGAACTCACATAATGAAGGAGATAAAATACTAGAGCTTTGCTGTGCTGGTCAGTATGATAACAATACTAAGGAATTCCTTCTAGGGAACTAGAATTTTTTATTTGATCTACTTTTTCAAAACGTTTCAAAAGCAAGGTGGCCCGAGTGTTATTTGTCTTAATTTGTCAAAGTGGACCCTTGATAGATACAGATTAATGAGATGCATATAGCCCGATTAGTTTAGTAGCTCGAACTAAAAACTCTTGTTCATTTCCAAGAATGGACATGATTCCATTAAAGATAATAATCAGGATTTCTGCTACCTTTTCTGATGAATTTGTTACATCTATTTAAAACTATGATTTTTTTTTACTTCATTTCTAAGCCAAGATCTACTGAAAACAACTCATCAGTTTACAAGATTATATAATATTACTAAATTTTAATTAATAATTTATGAAATGTGTTTAACTTTGGTCCAATTAGTCCAATAAAGAGGAAACTGTGCAGAATCTTGTAGTTACTGAATTGCCCTAAGTAATCTAAGAAAAATATATTAAAACAAAATTCCCTTTGATTAATTGATAAATTTGTGGTTAAAAAAAACAGTAAGGAAAAATTACTGATTAGAAGTTTTGTTTTTAAATTTGTAAAAATTATACAAAACAGTTGCAAATATAATACAAAAATTTTCCCATATCCTTATTCACTGATATTTCCCAACTTTTAACATTTCATGACATTTCACATATAAATACACACACATCCCCACACAATATCATAGATTTGTCTTTTTTCTGGAATATTTGAGAGCAAACTTTAATACTTCAGTGTTTTTCCTCGAAACAAAAACATTCTCCTACGCAACCCCCATATAACTTTTTAATTGAGGAAATCAACATTGATACACATCTGCAGCCCTCACACCCCCATTCATATTTTTCACTGGTCCCAACAAGGTATTTTTCCTTTCTGGTCCAAGATCCCACCCATTAGCACAGTTGGCATTTAATTGTTTTATCTCTTATCCTCCTCCAAAATTGAATTTTTCTTCAGTTTGTCCCTACTTTCTGTCCCCCATTATTTTAAAGAGTACTGTCTACATTATGTATCTCATTCAAGTCTTTCAACCTGGCTCCAATCCAATTCTTCTCATGACCGGAGTCTTGACCAAGTCATGCTTTCTTTGCAAGAATACCGCTAAAATGATACTATGTTTTTCTCAGTGCATCACATCTGTGGGCACTCTCGACCTGTCCTGTCAGAGGTGGTGGTGGTAACCTTGATCCCCTGGACCTGTTAGTGTTCTCCATGTTTTTTCACCAAAATGTAACTATTTCTCCTTATGGAATTAAATATTCTTATTTAGTAGATATTCTAAGATTAGACCAGTATCATGTTTCTCATTTCCACATCAAACCACCATCTACTAATCTCAGCCTCCATTGAGGACTACCATTTAAATCAGTTACCCTGATGACTGCCAAATAGAGATTTCCTATTTCTATCATTGTTTCTGCCTTTTTTATTGACATGCTGCCATATTAAAGAGCTATTCTTCTAATTTGTTATGGGCTGAACTGTGTTTCTCCAAAATGGATGTGTTGAAATACTAACCCCAAGTACTTCGGAATGTAACTGTGTTTGAAGATAGAATTTTTAAAAAGATAATTAAGTTAAAATGAAAATGTCATGGTGTGCCCTTGTCCAATATGCTTGGTGTCTTTACAAGAACAGGAGATTAGTACAGAGACATTGCACAAAGGGAAGATCATGTGAAGACATCAAGAAGACTTCCCTCTACGAGCCATGGAGAGAGGCCTCAGATGAAACTAACACTGCTGACACCTTGATCTTGAACTTCTAGCCTCCATAATGATGATAAAATTAATTTATGTTGTCTAAGACACCCAATCTGTGGTACTTTATTATGGCAGCCCCAGCTAGGACTATTTATTTATTAATTTATTTATTTCAGTATGGACTCATAAATTCTTATTTTTTAATAAGATTTAATCCATTACTACAATTACTTACTTTGGTGATTAAATTGGACTAGATATAGCTAAGGGCATCCCCCTCCTAAGGGGCTACTATATGCTTTGACATGTTTTGATTGTTCTTTGAACCCTTCCTTATTTTCTGACACAAAAAAATGCTCCAAATTCATCCCTACTTTGGTCCTGGAACTAGATATTTATGCAAGAAATCATGATTGATTTTAATCAAGTATGGTAAATAGAAATTAAAATCTGGATCTTTAGTATACTCAGTGTTCCTAGGCCTTGCTAGCAGTCATCACCAAAAAAATATAAATATGTTACACACTTTCACACATGCAATAATAATTTCTAAATCTGTTTGTGTATGCATGTTATAAAGTGAGCTTGTATTAGTACCTCCATTATTCCCAAATATGTTTACTTATTTGCTCAATGCACTAATTTGTTGAAACGTAAAGCAATTTACCAACACCTTTGACTGTTTTCTTTATCGCACACGTCTATTTCTCTTTCTCCACTCCTAAGCTCATGCCTCTTTGGGTGTAGGCAGGCTGCCGCCCTTTTCTCCTTGACTACAATAAAAGAAAAAAATAGGGCATACAGGAAGGAATGACGGGAAAAGAAGAGAGAAAGAAAAGGCAAATGAAATGGAGACAACTGCTTGCAATTTTTAATTTTGATTTTTTAAAGAAAAATAAGCTTCATTGAGATGAAGAGAACATGTTTAAGTACAGTATTTACTACTCTTGCTGTGCAAAGTTTTTAAAAAGTAGCCTGGATAATGCTAGATTTAAATCTCTATGTAATCATATGTCTTAGTCCATGTTATGCTGCCATAACACAATATCACACACTGGGTAATTCATAATTTAAAAAAAAGAAATTTATTTGGCTCACAGTTCTAGAGGCTGGGAAGTCCAAGTTGGAGGGGCTCACATCTGTCAAGGGCCTTTGTCCTGTGCCACCTCATGCTGGAAGGCAATGAGAAGGTGAGAGAAAGGAAGAAATGGAACTTTTAGCCTCAAGCACTTTTATAATGGGCATTAATCCATTCATGAGGGTGGAGCCCTCATGACCAAAACACCTCCCTTTAGGACCCACCTCCCAATACTGTTGCATTGGGAATTAAGTTTCTTGCACACGTAATTGGAGGACACAGTGAAACTGTAGCACCATACACATAAAGTGCTGGCTCCCTCCTGCTGCCATTAGCAGCAGTACTCTGTACCCACCCTGTTATTGCCACCTTATAAATTTTATTGAAGAATAATCAAAGAACAATGAACTGCACCCATTTAAATTGTATAATTCATTGAGTTTAACAGATATATTCTCCCTTAAATCCACTGCCACAATCATTGAAAATCCTATTCAAGAGTGAATCAACCCTGGTTTCTGTCACATTCCATTTAAAATTTGCTACAGTGATTCTCCAAAGACCAATAATTGTGGCAAACTTAGAATCCCCACCACAGACTCATTGTCTTTCCTTTTCCTCCTATTTCCTGTATGCTATAACTACTTCAACTTCCTATTAATACAACTGTTCCTAGGTTCCACAGTCTTTAGTACTTTCAGGGTTTCTATCTGTCCCTGGTAGCATAAGGCTTTTTTGAAATTCTTCCTCAGTGTCTTTCCTAATTGGAACCAGTACCTGCAGTGCTTTCAACAATGTTGCTGAAGAACATACCATAGGTTTATTAGAAATATCTTACTACCCTGCCAGAAATATGAATAGGTAAAACTTTATTTTTTCATGAAAATCTGGGCTATATTTTGTCTCTAGAGCAGAGATTATATGTGCATGGGAACATGTGTGTGCACACATACACACATGCACAATCACTCAAACACACATATATTGTTGGGATATAATGCAAAAGTGTACAGAGCCATTTTATTAGTCTTTATTTTTATTTCACCCCCTAGAAATTATATTTATTCAAAAAATGTATGTTTCATTTTCTCTCTAGATATTATTACTCTCCTCCAGGCAAGATGAAAGCATATCTGCAATATCTAAAGAAAAAAGTTGACCCCAGGGTTTACATATATTAGAAAAAATCAGTGACCTATCTATATTCCTGAAGACAACGAATGCAACAGCTTTTCTTCCTATCTGCTGTCCATATGCACTTTATGATATAAATTAAAGAATCTGTTTAACCACTGGATTACATAATCATTTTAATTCATTCTTTGAGGAATAAACACTTCCGATGTTAAAGAGGCTCGAATGGCAAGGTCCTCTCTTTGTTGATTTTTTAATAATCAGTAAGAGCTATCCTTCTGAAGCCGAATGTCTTGAAACACTTACCTGCACTAATAATTATTAAACATATGTCTATTGAGTACCTACTATGTTAAAGAAATGATAACAAAAAGAATAAAATATTAATACTAATCTCAAGCTGATCACAGTTTACTAAGTGAATTAAAAATATAGTTCCAGAATTCCTGGGAAGATGTAAATAGTCGAAAGTAAACAACTGCAAATGCTTCAGAGAAAAAAAGTAAAATTAAAAACTTAGATGTGTCCATGGAGACAATTTGCATAGCCCATCCGTACTTTTACTTATCATGCTTTCGCTTCGTCCCCTGTCCCCACCTTCAGGTCTCCCACTGGATTAAACAAGTTTCCTTTATTCCATTTTTTCCTTAGCTTGCTTTATATTTACACTGTAGTGCAGAGAGCTGTTGGTTCTCCAGTAACCACTCTACTTCTCTTTCATGGTAATATATCCTCTGATTTTTAGGATAGTAAAATATCTATCTACACTGCAGTATAAGTCTGTATTGCTGAGTGATATGGCTAAAGTCTTTTGCTAGAGAAATTTAAACCAGAGCGCCTTGTGTCCATTTCAGTAAAAGACAATTGGCCAGTGCCCTATGCTCCCCGCTCCACCCCTCCCTTTTTTTTCTTTTCTGCTTTCCGATGGATGGCCTATGCGTGGATATTTGGAACTGGAGCCAATACCCTAAGCCGTGAAGTGAACTGGGAATGCTGGTTATGAGGTAGGGGAAAAAGAGGGGATTAGTTCCCTGGGGAAGTCATAGAGCACAGCTATCATATGATGGCTAATCTTATGTGTCAATTTCACTTGGCTAAGGGACAACCAGAGAGATGGTAAGACTTTATTTCTGGGTGTGTCCATGAGGGTGTTTCTGGAAATATTAGCATTTTAATGAATAGACTGAGTAAAGAAGACCACCCCTCACCAAGGTAGGTGAGCATCATTCAGTCCGTTGAGGGCCTAAATAGAACAAAAAGGTGAAGGAAGGAAGAATTTGCTCTCTGAAGTGAGACAGTCATTCTCTCTTGCCTTGGAACATCTGTGCTTCTCATACTTGGGCCCTCAGAGTTGGACTAGGGCCTACACCATTGGCTCCCTTGGTTTTTAAGCCTTCTGGTTTGGACTGGAACTATACCACTGGTTTTCCTGGGCCCCCAGCTTGCAGAGAGCAGATCATGGGACTTTTCTGCCTCCACAATTGTGTGAGACATTCCATCACAATAAATCTCTTCTACATGTCTACATGTATATCCTATCTGTCCTGTTTCTCTAGAGAACCCTGACTAATACACATCAAAGTAGCACTGAATTGTCTAACTTAGATTTTCATGGGAGATAAGAATCTTTCTTTCTTATATTGCATTGGTATTCTGAGTTTATTTTATTTCCAGTAAAGCCTAATGATGTTAACATGCTTCTAAGAGCACATGAACAGTATCCTCACAAGGCAAGCACCTCATCACAAATTTATTTCCTTCTACCCTCCCTACTCATATTTTCTACATTTTGCTTCTAGATTAGTATAAAAATGTATTTTTTAAAGCTTACTTGTACAGAAAAGAGTTCATTATTTTATTTGCTTACCACTACTTTTTGTTTATATTTTCTTTCTTCTCGATTCATCTACTCATTTTCAGTGGAGCACATTTTCCAGAGTCTTTCAGGGAGAACCTGTTCAAGATAAATTTACTAAATATTTTACTGAGCATTTTATCCATCATTCAAATTATGGAGTGCAAAACAATTTGTCTGAAGGTGAATTTGTTAAATTTAAGTTCTTTTCTTTTAATTCTTCACAGAAAATGCTCATTCTTTCTTGATCCAAATATTGATGATAAGAATTTTGAAGTCAATCTGATTTGTATTGCTCTGTTGGAAATTTATGTCTTCATTATGTGCTAGCTTTTAGGAATTTCTCCTCTCTCAAAAAAAAAAAAAGTTATCACAATGTTTGAAGTGTGTAGTTTTGGGGGTTTTTTTGTTTGTTTTTTGTTTTGTTTGTTTTTTTTAGTTTTCACAGTTGAGAATATCTTCTAGAGCGTGGGCTGTTATTGCTTGTGATTTCCACGTTGATGAACAGGAATAAGTACCTCTGGGACTTATATTCAGCTCTGTGAGAGTAAGAGATGGACAAGATGTATGACAGGATTCAATCTCAAAAGCTATTGTTTGGTCTTAATATCTCACAGCATGTTCAGCCACCCAGGATGCTGTTCTGCCTATGAAACCCTGGAAAAGAAATAAAAACATTTCTAATATTTTGACTGTTTGTACCTCAAGTTCAAACAGTCATCCTCCCAATCAAATACATCTTTTCTATATTTATGCAGTCCTGCTGTTGGGTAGATTTCAGAACACTTTCACTGAGACCACACAGAGACTCACAGATTGGATTTTGTGAAAAGTGATTCTATTGAAGAAGGAATGGTTAAATATCATGACAAATACATTACTTTTCTTCTAACAACGTAGCTGCTGGACACTATATAATTTTTTGAACACTACACATTAAAAAACTCAGGCAAACTTTTAAAAAGTGTGCTAAACACCTAATATTTCCAAAATAATATCACACTGTCACAACAGTTAATTAACACCTTAAAAGATATACTCCCATATCTCAAATACGGGAAAATTTCAAAATACAGATAAATTAATGATCATGTGGGAGCATCAACAGCTTTTCTTGACTCAGGCAGAAAACTACGGGTCCCTGTAATTTTTTAATCAGTATAAACATTGTTCTTTTTTTCTTTAACATTGTTTCCATGAGAAAGTATAATTAATGCCATATTCTTTTATAGTAACATTACAGTTTGTAGATAGACCTTCCTTCTTCTTAGTACACACATGGATTTGAACTTTATACACAATCATCTATATATATTTTTTTTTTTTTGCATGTTTTTCTATACTTTTCTGATAAGATGAAAATAATGACTTTCTTTTTAAAAATGTTTAGGTATAAATTCATACAGTAAAATGCCTAGATCCTTAATATATAATTAGATGAGCTTTGACAAATATATAAATCCTTTGGGAGAATAATGTACATTATTTCACCCCTAAGCATAATGTAGCTGTAGGTGTTTCATAAATGGCCTTTATAACATCAACTAACACCTTTGAATTGTGTGCTAAGAGTTTTTATCATGATCTAGTGTTGACTTGTCAAACACTTTTTTCTACACCCAATGAGATTATCATATCATTTTTTCTAACATGTTTGATCACATTGATTGATTTTTGAAGGTTCAAAGTCAATCTTGGCTTCCTGAGATAAACATCCATGATCATGCTACGTTTTATATATATATACATATATGTATATGTGTGTGTACATAAGGATACTTTAAAAAGTTAATGGAATTATTTGTATTATCTTTTTAATTCTATTTTTCTATGAATTTTTTAATGTACATTCATGTGTGTATAAACATATATGCATTGTATATTTCTGCACTTAAACTGCTGATATTTTATTGAGAGTTTTTGTATCAAAGTTAATGATGAATATGAGTCTTTATGGATTTTTTTCTTGTAATATCTTTGTCTGGTTTGGGTATTAGAGATATAGTAGCCTGATAAAATAACTTGAAGTGTCTATTTTTTCTATATTCTAAAAGAGTTTATGCAAGATTGGTATTACATTTTTATTAAATATTTGTTAGAATTATTCAGTAAAATAGACTGCCTGAAATACTTCTATGGGAAGGTTTTTGATAATACATTCAATTTATTTAATAAGTATATGGCCACTCAAGTGTCCTAATTATCCTTGTTCTAGCTTTCTTAAGTTGTACCTTTTAAGAGTTTACTCTATTTTATCTAAGTTGTTGAATTCATTGTCATTAAGTTGTGCATAGTACTCTCTGATTATGATGCCAATATCCTCAGAATCCATAATGATTTCCCTATATAATTCCTGATATCGATCACTTATGTTATTTTTTTATTGGTAACATCAACAAAGATTTTAAATTTTCTTAATTTTTATAAAGACCTATATTTTTACTTCTTTACCTTGTTTTTATTTTCCACCTAATTGATATCTATGTTTTTTATATATGGTTTTCATTCTTTTTTTGTCGGAGTTAATTTCTTTTGTTTTCAAACTTCTTTAGATATAATCTCCAAACATTAATTTTCAAACATTCCTTCTTTTCTAACGCAAGTAATTAAAGACATACTCACCAAAGACTGTTTTAGCTACATCCCACAAATATGGGTATGTTGTGTGTTCATTTTCATACAGTTAAAAATGTTTTCCTTCTATCTTGGTGATTTCTTCTTACACACATGGTTTATTTAGAGATGCTTTTTTTAATTGCAAAATATTTGATTATTTTAAGATATCCATTTCTATTTTAATTTAATTGTAAACAGAAAACATATTCTACATGACTTGTAAATACATCAAGACTCTTTCATGGCACAGCACACAGTAAACATTTATAATAATGGTTTGCCACACCTCCCTAAACTTCCTGGAACTTGAAACCTAAATCACTGGCAGTGAGAAGAATTGAGATTTCTGGTCAGCTCCTACAGCCTTTCAATAGCAGTCTTTCACCCTGGGTTCCTTGAAAGCCTGCTCACTCATGCACAAGTCTAGGATCTGCCACACATTTTAGGGGAGTTTACATATACCTTGAGGGGATTTTCCCTCTGTGATTCCCTCATTTATGGATTCTCTCTCTTCAATTTCTCTCCAAATGGGTGTCCCCAAACTCCATCCACTGACTTCTTAGGCCAAAAAGACTTCACATGTCTGCTTGATTTCTAGGCACCTTGTACCACAGAAACTGTAGAGGGCTCTCAGAGAAAAATGTTTTATAAACATAAACCTCACCCAGTGTGATTCCCTTTTATCAAATGTCTAATTCTATTCTGTCTGCTTTTAATCTGTTGCTCATTGTAGTAAAAAGCCTCTGCAAGGCTTTCAGTCTATTGCTTATTTTAATTTGTCCGGATGGAGTTTACAACGGTTATTTGCAGTAAGATTAGTGTGATAAATGCTACTCTGCTATTATGGAAACCAGAACTTCAAGACTGAAAGTATTTTCTACTTGTCTAAAATAACAATAGCTTATGAGTTTTAAGCAAGTATACAGCCTCCATTCTCAATATTTTATGCATATTAACAAATTTAATCCTTAGAAGAACTCAGAAGGTAGTGTGTGCAGGATCTACATTCAGCAGGTGAAAAAACAGAAATAGGTTTATCAGAGTTTTGGGTTTTTGTTGTTGTTGTTGCTTTGTTTATTTGTTTGTTTACCAAACCCACAGAGCTCTTAAGTGAAGGAACTTGTTTTCCAACTTAGTAAACTTCATAGCCCACAGTTGTGATCAATGCTCTATATTACGGCTTATAAATCAAATATCTCTCTACCTCTTTTTTTTCAAATAATATGTCCCAAATGGCTTTTCTCAAACTATTTACTCTTTCTATAAAATGCATTTTTTTTCTTACATGTGGAGAACTCCTATTTGTCCTGTAAGGTATAGCTATAATGCCACTGGCTCTCACATTTCCTCCTCTACCTCTGTGCTAATCACTTCCATTTGTTGTTTGTATGTTTGTTTTTAATATCTTTATCCAAGTATCACCACACTGCATTGCAACCACTTGATTAATTTACTTAGCGTGTACCAGGTGGAAAAAAGAGCTCTGAAGTCAAAGTAATGAGCAAACGAATAGGGATGAATTTAATAAAATAAATTAGCAGAAAGTAACTGAAGAAATATCAAGCAAGAAAGAGATTAGAGTTAGGCCTCAAAGAAAGAATGAGGATATGGTATGGATGACAAGTACCAACAAGCACAGCATACACGGCCTCAGAGATAACATTCCAGGGGAGGAGAGAGAATGGCTTAAATTCTACATTAGAAAAGGAAGCTAAAAAGTTAATGTACAAAGAAAAGGAAGCTAAAAAGTTAATGAAAAAAGAATAAGAATAGTGCTCCCCCTCATAATTTATGTCCACCTAGAACCTCAAAATGCTGCCTTATTTGGAAATAGGGTTTTGCAGATCTAATTAAAGATTTCAAGATGAAATCAACTTAGTTTTAGCATGAGCTCTAAATTCAATGACTGGTGTTCTTATAAAAGAAAAGGACAGACGGGCCGGCCCGGTGGCGCACTGCTACAGTGCACCGCTTGGGAGCGCGGCAACGCTCCCGCCGAGGGTTCGGATCCCACATACAGACCGGCCGCTCACTGGCTGAGCGAGGTGCGGGTGCAACACCGAGGGTTGCGATCCCATTGCTGGTCCCGGTCCAGTACGGGCGCGACACTGAGGGTTGCAATCCGTTGCCGGTCACGAAAAAAGACAAAAAGGGAAAAAAAAAAAAAAAGAAAAGGACAGACGGGCCGGCCCAGTGGCGCACTGCTACAGTGCACCGCTTGGGAGCGCGGCAACGCTCCCGCCGAGGGTTCGGATCCCACATACAGACCGGCCGCTCACTGGCTGAGCGAGGTGCGGGTGCAACACCGAGGGTTGCGATCCCATTGCTGGTCCCGGTCCAGTACGGGCGCGACACTGAGGGTTGCAATCCGTTGCCGGTCACGAAAAAAGACAAAAAGGGAAAAAAAAAAAAAAAAAGAAAAGGACAGAATACAGACATATACACAGAGAAGGCCATGTGAAAGGGGGACAGAGATTGTAGTTATGTCACCAGAAGCCAAGAAACCTACCAGAAGTTGGAAGAGGCAAGGCAAGATTCTGCCCTGGAGGCACTAGAGGGGGTATAGTCCTGCCAATGCACAGATTTCAGACTTATCGACCTTAGAACTGTGAGAGAATAGTTTCTGTTGTTTTAAGCAACCCAATTTGTGGCTCTTTGTTAACGATAGCTCTAGGATAGCTCTAATACAGAGAGGTGAGAAAGGTTCAAATTATGGAGGAACTTCTCGCTTACATGTTTTTCTTTGCTCAAAATCATGAATTCATTGAGTACAACAGGTTGCTCATGGCTTGTTTTTTTTTAAATCCTGTTTTCTAATTCCTTTATTTAGTTCAAAATATATTTAAAGCAACTTGAAGATGTTTTGACTTTCTTAGTTCTTACAGGTTTTTCTTTATATCATTTCTACAGAGTCCTAGACTCTGTAGGCTTCCTCTAAATTTTTTTTTAGTTATTAATATTTTTCTCCTGGTCTTCAGCAAGATTGAAAAGTAATTAGTCCCCATAAAGAAATATTCATGTAACTGGAGAAAAGCCTTGTCGAGCAGATCATATTAATTGAATATCCCATGGATATGCATGAGTATGAATTCTGTTTAAAGTCTCTGGACAAGTTGAGTGGAGCCATTCATGTGACAGATGACTGAGAAAATAATAGTCTTGATGAAGTCTTGATGCTCAGGAGCAATGATTTTTATTGGAAAAATAAGTACATAATGAAACCTCACTCATGGAACAACAATGACATTTCCTTAGGTAACATATGCCCAAATCAAATTGTTATTATTGTTATTGTTATTATTAGTATAGCAGGACTGTTGTCAAAATCTAAAACTTACATATATGGTAGATACTGGCACTATGTTACAATATTTGGTTAGAGATTTAAAAGCTTGATTTTCGTCCAGGTGAGATCATACTTACACAATGAAAAAATTATTTCATGACACTCATGGTAATGAGGCTAGATTTTAAGACTTAATTAGAAAATTTAAGCTTGAATGAATTTATTTTCCATATTTTCACCTTCTCCTATCTTAAATATGAGCTATTTCTTGCATAATGCAATAAAATATATAATTCGGATGAGTTATCTTTAAAAATATAAGATGTTTTGTCAATAACTGGAATATAGCAATATAAGGTCAAATATTCCCTCTTAAAAATGAAACTTTCTCTTTTACTCAAAAATTTTTGTCCTTGGTGGCCTCTCCACTCCAAGTGGGAGGTCTACAGTAATTAAAATTTTGACATTTATGTCTCTGAATGGTCTTGATCACTGTATAAATAGAAAAAAAAAGGCACAGAGTAAAAATTTGGAAATTTATCTAGATAACTCAAGGGGATCACAGAGAGTTTCTTAATTGTCAGTTTCCTCAAGGTTAAAAACCAGTATTTCAAAAAATATTGAGTTTTTTATGTTGCCAATACCTGGATTAGTATCCTAAAATCTAGAGCATAGACCACCTCCTGCCTTATTCTAAAGGAACATTCTGACAAATTTATATTTAAAAAGTGTGAGAGAAAGAAAAGAAAACCTTTTTTCATTGCAACATTTCTCAATGCTTCCATGATTCAGGCCCTTCTTAACACAGAATTAACTAAAGGTAGATTTACCATAAAACTACTAACATATAAGTTTCAGCAACCATTACTTTTATAAACCTTTTCTAAAGTCATGGATGGACCCTTGCAATGTGTTCATTTGTCTATTTGCTTCTACAAAATTTTCAAATGTAAGCTATTTTATTTGCAACAGATTAAGACTACCATTTCTTTCTACTTTGACTTCTCAATTTTTCATACTTCTTAGATTGGTGTTGGAGCGGCTACAGGACATTTTAGAAATCAGGCTTAAAGGGACTTTGAGTTAGGGATAAATTTGGCTTTGGATTCGAATGCAAAGTCCCTTACACATATAATTAATTTATTGCTAACTGTCTAGTTGCCAGAATTTCTCCCAAAACTCTTCCTAGCATCACTGTGCCCACTAACACAGCACCACGGCCCAATGGGGCAGGTGTGTGTAGTGTAGGAGAAACAAGGATGGAACGTACAGAGCTAGCAGCTCGCCTGTGCAAAACATTAGTGGAAGGTTTAGCTCTTATCAGTACCTGCTTGAAATGAAAGTTTTCTCTTCTCAGGAAAATGCCTGATAAAGCAGTGTACGAGGGTACCTCAAAAAGTTCATGGAAAAATAGAAGTAAAAGATAATACGAATCGTTTCATGAACTTTTTGAAGTACTCTTGTAAGCAATTTGTTTTATATTTTCTTTTTTGTTCATTTTTGATGAAAAGTGCCTCCAAATGAAAACAACTAATTACAGTAAGTGTGTCAGTCTATTTCTGTTACTTACAACAAAATATCTGGACCTAGGTAATTTATTTAAAAAATTATATTTATTGCTTACAGTTTCTAAAACTGGGTGATCCAAAGTCTAGGGAACACATCTGATGAAGGCCTTGGTGGTGACAATGCACAGGTCTCACATGGCAGAAAGGCAACAAAATATCTGGACCTAGGTAATTTATTTAAAAAATTATATTTATTGCTTACAGTTTCTAAAACTGGGTGATCCAAAGTCCAGGGAACACATCTGATGAAGGCCTTGGTGGTACAGTAAGTGTGTCAGTCTATTTCTGTTACTTATAACAAAATATCTGGACCTAGGTAATTTATTTAAAAAATTATATCTATTGCTTACAGTTTCTAAAACTGGGTGATCCAAAGTCCAGGGAACACATCTGATGAAGGCCTTGGTGGTGACAATGCACAGGTCTCACATGGCAGAAAGGTGGAGCAGAGAAAGAGAGGGCTGATTTTCTCAGTTGGCTCCTTCTAAAACCATCAGAACCAGACTAATGACCACCATTAATCTATCAACTTATTACTCAGTGAATGGATCGATTCATTCACTAGGCATAGACCTCACAATCCAATCACCTCGTCAAGGCCTCACTTTTCATTTACCATAATAGAATTTCCCACAATTCATTCACTAGGCATAGACCTCACAATCCAATCACCTCGTCAAGGCCTCACTTTTCATTTACCGTAATAGAATTTCCCACCCTCAACAGTTACTGTGGGGATTAGGCCTCACCCTCAACAGTTACAGTGGGGATTAGGCCTCAGTCACTTTGGGGGGCCATTCAATCCACTGCAGTAAGTATACATGTAAAGCAACATGTTTTACACATTCCAAATATTAATAAAAAATGAAACTTTCTATTAGCCAAGTTTAAGGAGATTTAATTATCATTATGCTATTTTTGTAAAAAATGATAGAATCATTATAAAGTGCAGAGGCAATTAGAGTAACTATCCCAAGATATGAGAAGAAAACAGGTATTGTAGAGGTATATTTTGTAGTTAATGAACACAAATATTATGTATTTTTTCTAATTTTTTGATATGGTATTATATGGCAGTATTTAAAACTTAATGGAGTTCACTTTTGAAACTAATCTTTGTCTTTGAAGTTTTATATTATTTTCTTAAAGAAGGTCTCTCAAATTGCATAAACTTCAGGCTTTACATTAGCTGAATTAATAGCCAATTCACATGGAATAACATAAAAGTATCAGGAAAGATCTGAGGGGCTGGCTCCTAGTTTTGTCTTAATCTCTAGTACATAGCGTCCTGTCCTAGGATGTCCTCTCTTTTATTCACATTTTTTGATTACACAGCATTTGTGTAATATCCACCTGGACATTTTGGTGTATAATTCACTTTTCATCTCTAATACAAAAATTTATATAAGAAATACTTGTAGATATAACAAATATTCAGATTTATCAAGTGTGGGCATAAGGCGTATAATTTAGCTCTTTTTAATGATAAGAAAATTCTTATTAGGTTATTACAAGGCACAAGCATGGAAAGTTTTGACTTCAGACCCCACCACTTATGTGAAGAGACAAGAAACTGTCTCCTAAATTTGCAAAAAAGGTATTTCAACATGTTTGCTGTGTCATTGTTAAATTGGATAGACAATAACACTGGCTGCTCTTTCTTTGTGCTTTACATTTTCTGCACATGTAAAAGGTGACAAAAGAAATTATTTTTGTGTAACTTAATGTAATCAATGTCTCAAAAGGGGACAGTCCTAATTATTGAAGTTATTTTGGATTGGAAGCAATTACTCTTTGAAGTTTTTAGATCTTTAGACTGAAGATCTTTAGATAGCAATAAGGCAGAAAGGACTGAAGGAATCAGGTGAAATTTCAGCTTAATAAGAAGAGGACATGGAGATATGTCTCTGAAGACTTGAGATAGTAGGAAAGGATGAACAAAACAATTCAAAGTCCAAAAAAGCCCATCATGAAGAATAAGGAACTCAGGCCAGCAGAATATGTGACAGTGGGACAGAAGCCAAAGTGATGTGTCTGTATCTGAGATTTCAAGGATACTAGGAACCTTGAAGGAATCTTTAAGAACATGTAGTTCAACATCTAGTTTTAAAGAGGAGGGAAGTGAGGAGCAAGATGCTCATGTCTCTATCACAACGAGCATCAATCAGTTCGTATATGGCAGAGATTGTGCTATGCATTAGATCTTGCAGATAAAAAGAACCACATTTTGAACTATCTGCCTTTGGAGGCACAAGAACCTCCTCCTAGATCTAGAACTGCTCTGAGGATGCTTTGAACCTTCCTTTGTTTGGTTTTACTTGTCTTTTGTGCCAAAGTTCTTCTCAAACAGGAGACTTGAAAGAGCAGGTAAGTTAAAAAAGCATGATTTAATTCTGCCTTTCTTAATAATTGTGTTATTTTGGGGTAAAGATTTATTACCTGAGTCTCTTTTCCCTTATATACGAAAGAGTGGGGATGATAAAGCCTCCCATTCTAATTGGGTGGAGTAGTTTGTTTACATATAATATACATGGAGGTACCTCAAAAAGTTCATGGAATAATGGAATTAGAAGATAGTTTGAATCTTTCCATGAATGTTTTGAAGACCCCTCATATATATATTACTGCATGTAATAAATATATATAAAAATATAAAATACAGAAATGTGTGTATTTACTACATATATAGTAATTTTATACATACACACACACAGACATATACAATTATGTGTTGTATAAGGATGTTTCATTCAACAACACTATATGAAGGTGTTCCCATAAGATTATAATGAAGCTGAAAAATTCCTTTTCTATGTTTAGATATTTTTAGATACACAAATATTCACAATTGTGTTACAATTGCCTACAGTATTTAGCACAGTACTAAGCTATTCAAGTTTATAGTCTTGGAGCAATAGGCTATAACATATAACCTAAGTGTGTATATGTGTCTAGGTTGGTGTAAGCATACTGTATTGTATTTGCACAATGACAAAATCACCTAAGGACCCATTTCTCAGAACATATCCTTAAGTGACACATGACTCTACACACACACACACACACACACACACACACACAGAGAGAGAGAGAGAGAGAGAGAGAGAGAAGGGTACTTCAAAAAGGTCATGGAAAAATAGAATTAAAATATAAATACAAATCTTTTCATGAACTTTTTGAGGCATCCTCATACATGTATATAAATATGTATGTGTGTATATGTGCATATATAAAGACAGATAGATAATTATTCCTTTACAATTATTCCTTTACAATCAACAAGAGGAACAAAATTACAAGCATTATTAAAAAGGAATATAATTATATTTCTTTAACAACACATTTATTAACAACTGCTAAATTATAAAATAATGGTAGCTGACTGGCCTCAGTTTACCCACCAAATCAAATTCAAAAAACCAAATAATAGACTAACTTAAACACAGTTAAGTCTGTCATCTGCATAGACAGTCAGAAAATCAAACCATAGGCCACTAACATTAGCATCAAGCATTATTCTCCCTGGTACTGCTGGAGGTGTCTCAAAACGCCCACCATCAACTATTTCAGCTTGTATTTTGGGACTGTGGAAGTAGCGACTAATGTAATCCAAGAGCATGCACAAAAATTGCTGCTAGGTGGGGTAATAGGGAGTCCTTGAAAAGCACTATTGAATACTAAAAATACTATTGAGAAAGGAGCTGAAAAACCTTGGAAATTTTGCTTTTTCAAAATGGATCAGCAAACACAATTCACCTTTTAGTAGAAATGAGTGCTGGAACTGTTCTCACTTGAGTGTCATTAGCATTATCTTTGATTGTAGTGATAATTAGCTCTGTGTTCTTTCCTGAGGTCCTACATCTGGTAAATTATTTTCTTGACTGAGCTAGACTTCAGTGTGAGCAAGGACAACAGAAGGCACTCCATGCCTGAGGGCACCTCATCTGGCAACTTCTCTTTGACCTGTGAACTCTTACACAGTAGTGTCTTGTACTTCCACCAAGCTGCTCAGCTGTGTTGGATCCATTTGTGACCTTTACTCAGTCATCAAATATGAATAAGCAATTTACAGAGGCTCTTAAATCTATAGTGTGACCAGTTCACTACATGTGATTGATGTCATTTGTAGTCATCAGTTAGAGTGTTCTTTGAACTGTCTTTGTTACAATCTCACTGCTTGGGGTGGAGAAGGAATATTTATATGTTTATGGACAGTAAATAATATCTAAAATAATTCTCTGTATCTCTATACATAAAATGTCTACAAGAAGTATAGGGTATTTCTGTGGCTTCTCTATATTTCTAGAAGCCTGCTAATATTACAGAGAGATCCCAGAGGAATTGGTTATTTGTCCTCCCTGATGTTAGAATGAATTTATTTATGTATTTATATTTAAATATATCCATCCTCCACTCAGGATATAGTGCTGAAAGTGCTGCCTGTTTGGCAAACCATAGTTTCAGAATTCTTCAAAAGACTATTAAAAGAATAATTAGTTCATACACATGCCATGGATCAAGGGATCCAGTTAACAGAAGAGGGAACCTCTAAATGGATCCATGACAGAACATAAAATGGAAAATCTAATATCTTTAACTAAACCCAATAGCCGGGTATAATGAACAATTGAATAATTTTCTTCAAAAGTTATTTAAGTACTTTACAAAAGCAGACATTTTATTGGGGTATCCAAAATTCCTTCTTCATGGTAGTACTCCCTCCACAATCAATCCATGTTTGGAGTCAGAAACAAGTTGTTGACTGATGGAGTTTGGATGTGTTGTCCTGCGGGGGCGCCTCCCACTCATAAGATTAAAGTCTGATAAAGATCTTTTAATGAAACACGNTAACAAAATATCTGGACCTAGGTAATTTATTTAAAAAATTATATTTATTGCTTACAGTTTCTAAAACTGGGTGATCCAAAGTCTAGGGAACACATCTGATGAAGGCCTTGGTGGTGACAATGCACAGGTCTCACATGGCAGAAAGGTGGAGCAGAGAAAGAGAGGGCTGATTTTCTCAGTTGGCTCCTTCTAAAACCATCAGAACCAGACTAATGACCACCATTAATCTATCAACTTATTACTCAGTGAATGGATCAATTCATTCACTAGGCATAGACCTCACAATCCAATCACCTCGTCAAGGCCTCACTTTTCATTTACCGTAATAGAATTTCCCACCCTCAACAGTTACAGTGGGGATTAGGCCTCAGTCACTTTGGGGGGCCATTCAATCCACTGCAGTAAGTATACATGTAAAGCAACATGTTTTACACATTCCAAATATTAATAAAAAATGAAACTTTCTATTAGCCAAGTTTAAGGAGATTTAATTATCATTATGCTATTTTTGTAAAAAATGATAGAATCATTATAAAGTGCAGAGGCAATTAGAGTAACTATCCCAAGATATGAGAAGAAAACAGGTATTGTAGAGGTATATTTTGTAGTTAATGAACACAAATATTATGTATTTTTTCTAATTTTTTGATATGGTATTATATGGCAGTATTTAAAACTTAATGGAGTTCACTTTTGAAACTAATCTTTGTCTTTGAAGTTTTATATTATTTTCTTAAAGAAGGTCTCTCAAATTGCATAAACTTCAGGCTTTACATTAGCTGAATTAATAGCCAATTCACATGGAATAACATAAAAGTATCAGGAAAGATCTGAGGGGCTGGCTCCTAGTTTTGTCTTAATCTCTAGTACATAGCGTCCTGTCCTAGGATGTCCTCTCTTTTATTCACATTTTTTGATTACACAGCATTTGTGTAATATCCACCTGGACATTTTGGTGTATAATTCACTTTTCATCTCTAATACAAAAATTTATATAAGAAATACTTGTAGATATAACAAATATTCAGATTTATCAAGTGTGGGCATAAGGCGTATAATTTAGCTCTTTTTAATGATAAGAAAATTCTTATTAGGTTATTACAAGGCACAAGCATGGAAAGTTTTGACTTCAGACCCCACCACTTATGTGAAGAGACAAGAAACTGTCTCCTAAATTTGCAAAAAAGGTATTTCAACATGTTTGCTGTGTCATTGTTAAATTGGATAGACAATAACACTGGCTGCTCTTTCTTTGTGCTTTACATTTTCTGCACATGTAAAAGGTGACAAAAGAAATTATTTTTGTGTAACTTAATGTAATCAATGTCTCAAAAGGGGACAGTCCTAATTATTGAAGTTATTTTGGATTGGAAGCAATTACTCTTTGAAGTTTTTAGATCTTTAGACTGAAGATCTTTAGATAGCAATAAGGCAGAAAGGACTGAAGGAATCAGGTGAAATTTCAGCTTAATAAGAAGAGGACATGGAGATATGTCTCTGAAGACTTGAGATAGTAGGAAAGGATGAACAAAACAATTCAAAGTCCAAAAAAGCCCATCATGAAGAATAAGGAACTCAGGCCAACAGAATATGTGACAGTGGGACAGAAGCCAAAGTGATGTGTCTGTATCTGAGATTTCAAGGATACTAGGAACCTTGAAGGAATCTTTAAGAACATGTAGTTCAACATCTAGTTTTAAAGAGGAGGGAAGTGAGGAGCAAGATGCTCATGTCTCTATCACAACGAGCATCAATCAGTTCGTATATGGCAGAGATTGTGCTATGCATTAGATCTTGCAGATAAAAAGAACCACATTTTGAACTATCTGCCTTTGGAGGCACAAGAACCTCCTCCTAGATCTAGAACTGCTCTGAGGATGCTTTGAACCTTCCTTTGTTTGGTTTTACTTGTCTTTTGTGCCAAAGTTCTTCTCAAACAGGAGACTTGAAAGAGCAGGTAAGTTAAAAAAGCATGATTTAATTCTGCCTTTCTTAATAATTGTGTTATTTTGGGGTAAAGATTTATTACCTGAGTCTCTTTTCCCTTATATACGAAAGAGTGGGGATGATAAAGCCTCCCATTCTAATTGGGTGGAGTAGTTTGTTTACATATAATATACATGGAGGTACCTCAAAAAGTTCATGGAATAATGGAATTAGAAGATAGTTTGAATCTTTCCATGAATGTTTTGAAGACCCCTCATATATATATTACTGCATGTAATAAATATATATAAAAATATAAAATACAGAAATGTGTGTATTTACTACATATATAGTAATTTTATACATACACACACACAGACATATACAATTATGTGTTGTATAAGGATGTTTCATTCAACAACACTATATGAAGGTGTTCCCATAAGATTATAATGAAGCTGAAAAATTCCTTTTCTATGTTTAGATATTTTTAGATACACAAATATTCACAATTGTGTTACAATTGCCTACAGTATTTAGCACAGTACTAAGCTATTCAAGTTTATAGTCTTGGAGCAATAGGCTATAACATATAACCTAAGTGTGTATATGTGTCTAGGTTGGTGTAAGCATACTGTATTGTATTTGCACAATGACAAAATCACCTAAGGACCCATTTCTCAGAACATATCCTTAAGTGACACATGACTCTACACACACACACACACACACACACACACACACAGAGAGAGAGAGAGAGAGAGAGAGAGAGAAGGGTACTTCAAAAAGGTCATGGAAAAATAGAATTAAAATATAAATACAAATCTTTTCATGAACTTTTTGAGGCATCCTCATACATGTATATAAATATGTATGTGTGTATATGTGCATATATAAAGACAGATAGATAATTATTCCTTTACAATTATTCCTTTACAATCAACAAGAGGAACAAAATTACAAGCATTATTAAAAAGGAATATAATTATATTTCTTTAACAACACATTTATTAACAACTGCTAAATTATAAAATAATGGTAGCTGACTGGCCTCAGTTTACCCACCAAATCAAATTCAAAAAACCAAATAATAGACTAACTTAAACACAGTTAAGTCTGTCATCTGCATAGACAGTCAGAAAATCAAACCATAGGCCACTAACATTAGCATCAAGCATTATTCTCCCTGGTACTGCTGGAGGTGTCTCAAAACGCCCACCATCAACTATTTCAGCTTGTATTTTGGGACTGTGGAAGTAGCGACTAATGTAATCCAAGAGCATGCACAAAAATTGCTGCTAGGTGGGGTAATAGGGAGTCCTTGAAAAGCACTATTGAATACTAAAAATACTATTGAGAAAGGAGCTGAAAAACCTTGGAAATTTTGCTTTTTCAAAATGGATCAGCAAACACAATTCACCTTTTAGTAGAAATGAGTGCTGGAACTGTTCTCACTTGAGTGTCATTAGCATTATCTTTGATTGTAGTGATAATTAGCTCTGTGTTCTTTCCTGAGGTCCTACATCTGGTAAATTATTTTCTTGACTGAGCTAGACTTCAGTGTGAGCAAGGACAACAGAAGGCACTCCATGCCTGAGGGCACCTCATCTGGCAACTTCTCTTTGACCTGTGAACTCTTACACAGTAGTGTCTTGTACTTCCACCAAGCTGCTCAGCTGTGTTGGATCCATTTGTGACCTTTACTCAGTCATCAAATATGAATAAGCAATTTACAGAGGCTCTTAAATCTATAGTGTGACCAGTTCACTACATGTGATTGATGTCATTTGTAGTCATCAGTTAGAGTGTTCTTTGAACTGTCTTTGTTACAATCTCACTGCTTGGGGTGGAGAAGGAATATTTATATGTTTATGGACAGTAAATAATATCTAAAATAATTCTCTGTATCTCTATACATAAAATGTCTACAAGAAGTATAGGGTATTTCTGTGGCTTCTCTATATTTCTAGAAGCCTGCTAATATTACAGAGAGATCCCAGAGGAATTGGTTATTTGTCCTCCCTGATGTTAGAATGAATTTATTTATGTATTTATATTTAAATATATCCATCCTCCACTCAGGATATAGTGCTGAAAGTGCTGCCTGTTTGGCAAACCATAGTTTCAGAATTCTTCAAAAGACTATTAAAAGAATAATTAGTTCATACACATGCCATGGATCAAGGGATCCAGTTAACAGAAGAGGGAACCTCTAAATGGATCCATGACAGAACATAAAATGGAAAATCTAATATCTTTAACTAAACCCAATAGCCGGGTATAATGAACAATTGAATAATTTTCTTCAAAAGTTATTTAAGTACTTTACAAAAGCAGACATTTTATTGGGGTATCCAAAATTCCTTCTTCATGGTAGTACTCCCTCCACAATCAATCCATGTTTGGAGTCAGAAACAAGTTGTTGACTGATGGAGTTTGGATGTGTTGTCCTGCGGGGGCGCCTCCCACTCATAAGATTAAAGTCTGATAAAGATCTTTTAATGAAACACGGTGTTTGCAGGGCCTCATCGTGAAGGGATGATGGCAAGGCCTCATCATGGGAGAAGATGCCGGCGTTCCACCCTGATATTCTGGAGCTCTGTGTGCTTGTTATGCTTTATTATATTTTATTCTTTGCTGCCTCATAACTATTGCTCTGGGAGACTTGGAAGTAGGATTCAAAATTATACTAAAATATTTAATCATACTAATGATACTTATGATTATGGATTTTCAGGAGATGGCTTGTGGCAGTGGGGCCCAGAAGGGGACAACGAACCTATGTAGGCATTCGTCTTGTCTGGTGCCTGAGAGTTTGGCCTGGCTGCTTGGAAGGAGTTAATGTACAATCTTTTGTTTTACAATAGAAGTAGAAGTTAAGTTGTAAGCAAGTTAATTTTTAGAGTGTTTATTTAGGAATAAAGAATAGTTAGATGTAGGTGTGAATCAAGTTTTAATAACGTCATAGAAAGTCTATTGTACCATGGATGTAGTTTTGGTAATGATTGCAAGTGATGAAAAGTGATGATTATATGGGACCAGTGGGTTGTAACGTTCTTGCTCAAAGGAAAGGACATTGTAATTGTCTTTTCTGGGAATAAACTGTAATGCTATTTTTCTTAAAACATATGTCACTTACAAAGAGATATTATGATATTGTTCATTGATTATTTTATGATTATGTAGCAAATAAGAAAGAAAAGTATAAAAGTCTGATGCTTGCTTCAATAAATTGTCAGCATTCAGCAGATCCCTTGAGTCTGTGTGTTTGTTGTCCCAGCATTCAACAGATCCTTTGGGTCTGTATGTTTGCTGCCGCTCCATCGCCGACGCTGCCCTTCCTCCCTTTTGGGGGATCCCTTACCAGTGGGGACCTTTACAATCTCTGTGCTGGGGCTGGTCCCCGGCATTGTCCCCTCCAAAACTCATGTGGAAATTTGATCACCAATGTGGCAGTGTTGGAAACTGATTGAGTCATGGGACCTCCTCATGAATGGATTAATGCTCTCCCTGGGAGAGGGGGGATTAATAAGTGAGTTCTGGCTCTCTTAGTTCCCACGAGAGCTAGGTGTTTAATAGACCCTGGCACCTTCTCTCTTGCTTCCTCTCTCTTGCTTCCTCTTGCCATGTGATCTGCTTGTACCCATCGCCAGCTGCCTGTTACTTTCCGCCATGAGTGGCAGCCTGAGGCCCATGCCAGATGCAGCTGTCCCAGAATCGTAAGCCTTATGAATTACCTCTTTTCCTTATGAATTACCCAGTCTCAGATATTTGTTATAGCAACACAAAATGGACTAATACATTGAAAAAGAAGTAAGAATCTTAATGTCAGGTTTGTCATCTTGGACAGAAAACCTACTTTATCCCTTGTGATCCTCTTAGGGAAAAATGAGTAGAATAAAGTTACATTATTGGAGTTTGTATTAAAATAAGAAAAAAGAGGAATAGTTCCAAGTTATATAGTATAGTTTTTAATCCAAAATGCTATTGATGGTAAGGTACATTTCAATTTCCAGGATGTTAAAAAGCAAACCAATGTGCATCTTAGAGGCAATGAACCACAGAAGCTAGAATGACTGTGAATTGCTTTAAAAAATTGTGATTGGTTATAATATTCAATTAAAACTTGTGTGCATCACATGCCTTCTGCGTACTCAAGAGACCCATTTCTCCTGACATCATAGGCCTGACTTTTCTGAAGACATCGATTGCTATTGTCCAACTTGGACTTGCTTTGAACACAGGGACTATATTTCTCCAGGCAGTTTGTACAGCTGACGTCTAGAGATGCTGTCAATATAGATCCTTCTGTTATCCAAATTGGGTATTTCTATTGATTATTTCATATGCGAATAATAAAGCAAAACAAACAAGAGTTTTTTATATGTAGGATAACTACAGTCTTTTAGGATATATAAGAGTACTTCAAAAAATTTTTGGAAAGATTCATATTATCTTTTATTTTTCCACAAACTTTTTGATCATATTATAGTTTCTTTTTTAATTTTTTGAGGAACCTCCTTAATGTTTTCCACAGTGGTGGCACCATTTTACATTCCTGCCAACAGTGTACAAGGGTTTCAATTTCTCCGCATCCTCACCAACATTTGCTATCTTTTTTTAAAATAGTTTTATTGGGTTTTTTTATTTTCTTTTTTTTATTGGTTATGAATATTCATGGAATACAAAGCTGACTGTCACCATTCATGCCCAAGATGTGATGGCCAAATCCATACTGGCAGC
This sequence comes from Galeopterus variegatus, assembly GCF_000696425.1. Classification (NCBI taxonomy): domain Eukaryota; kingdom Metazoa; phylum Chordata; class Mammalia; order Dermoptera; family Cynocephalidae; genus Galeopterus; species Galeopterus variegatus. The sequence goes on along the minus strand of NW_007732230.1, from coordinate 15,891 downwards.
ATGCCCATTACCACAAATTGCGATTAAACCCCATGTCCCCCACCCAATTATCCCTGACCTCCCTCCCCATCCCCCTTTCCCCACTCCTCTTTGTAACTTTAGGTATGTTCTCTCCCTCTGCAAGTCCAATGCACCACTGTGGTCTTGCTTTCTTTCCTTCTTTCTCTCTTAGCTCCCACTTTTGAGTGAGAACATGTGGTATTTATCCCTCTGTGCTTTGCTTATTTCACTCAACATAAGTTT
>NW_007732230.1:13089-14931 GCF_000696425.1 Galeopterus variegatus | reverse complement strand
GGCTCATCCATGTTGTTGTGAATGACAGAATTTCATTTTTTTTTATGGCAGAATAGTATTCAATGGTGTATATATAACACATTTTCCTTATCCAATTATCCATTGATGGACATTTAAGTTGGTTCCATGTCTTGGCTATTGTGAACAGAGCAGCAATGAACATGGGAGTGCAGGTATCCCTTTGACATGATGATTTTCATTCTTCTGGGTATATACCCAGAAGTGGGATTGCTGGATTATATGGTAGATCTATCTGCAGTTGTTTGAGAAAACTCCTTACTGTTTGCCATAGTGGTTGTGGAAAAACCATTAAAACTAAAAACCGTAAAAACTAATTTACAGTCCCACCAACAGTGTAGGAGCATTCCCTTCTTTCCACATCATTGCCAGCATTTATTATTCTCTGTCATCCTAACAGGTGTAAGATGATATCTCACTGTGATTTTGATTTACATCATTTCCCTTATAATTAGTGATGTCAAGCATCTTTCATACACCTATTGACCATTTGTATGTCTTCTCTGGAAAAATGTCTATTCGAACCCTTTGCCTATTTTTTAAATCAGCTTATTTAATTTAATTTTTTGCTATTGAGTGGAAGGAGTTACTTTTTTATATGTATTAACCCCTTATCACATACACGGTTTGCAAATATTTTCTCACCTTTCGTAGGTTGCCTTTTCACTCTGTTGTTTCCTTTGTTGTGCAGAAACCTTTTAGTTTGATGTGGTCCCAGTTGTTTATTGTTGCTTCTTTTGTTTGTGCTGTTGGTGCCATATCCAGGAAATCATTGCCAAGGCCAGTATCATAAAGCTTTTCCCCCCTGTTTTTCTCCAAGACTTTTATAGTTTTGGGTCTTTCTTATGTTTAAGTTTAATCCATTTTGAGTTAATTTTTTGTGTATGGTGTAAAATAAGGATTTAATTTCATTTTTTTACATGTGAATATACATTTTTTCCTAGCACGATTTGTTGAAGAGAATATCCTTTCCCTTTTGTGTATTCTTGGCACACTTGTCAAATATCAGTTGGCCATATATGTGTGCATTTATTTTGGGGCTCTCTATTCTGTTCCATTGGTCTGTACGTCTGTTTTTATGTTAGTTCATACTATTTTAATTAATTTAGCTCTGTAATATATTTTGAAATTAGGAAGTGTGATGCCTTCAGCTTTGTTCTTCTTTTTCAAAGTTGCTTTGTCTATTTGTGGTCTTTTGTGGTTTCATAGAATTAAAATAAGGATCCACAAGAGATAGTGCACTCCCATGTTCACTGCCGCACTATTCACAATAGGGAAGACATGGAAACAACCTAAATGGCCATTGACAGATGAACGAATAAAGAAAATGTGGTATGCGCATGCAATGGAATATTTTTCAACCTTAAAAACAAAGAAAGAGTGTCAAATTTGACAACATGAATGAATCTGGAGGACATTATGCTAAGTAAAATAAGACAATAACAGAAGACAAATGCTGCATGCTGCCTCTTATATGAGGTGTCTAATATAGTCGAATTCATAGAAACATAGAGTGATGTTGCCTGGAGCTGGGGAAGCAGGAAATAGGTATTTTTTTTAATAGGCCTAAAGTTTTAGCTATGCAAAATGAATAAGTTTTAGAGATTGCTGTACAACATTGTGCTTATTGTTAATAACGTTGTAATGCACACTTAAAATTTTGTTAGATCTCATGTTAAGTGTTCTTACCACAATTAAAAGAGAGAGAGAGAGAGAGAAGAGAGAGAGAGAGAGGAAGTAAGGAAGAAAGAAGCCAAAAAAACCAGTACAATATAATACGATAAGAATAATGAACAATTATTATGTGAAAGAGAGAGACTATTC
>NW_007732230.1:10237-12291 GCF_000696425.1 Galeopterus variegatus | reverse complement strand
AAAAAAAAAAATGAGAAGAGCCATAACAAAAAACAACAAAGAGTTAGAATAAAGAGTAAAGAGTCGAAGTCATGAGTATCTGCACATAGATAACTCAAGTAATCCACAGAGTGAAACTGCTTTAAGCAAGGACTTTTGGAAACAATCCAGAAACAAATTACTCCTTAAATAACAACTGAGTTATATATAAAAATTAACAGCATTTCAAACTAGTTAAGGAGTAATACACCATAATGATATTGACTTACTTGCAAAGATTTAGAGAAAAAAGGTAGCTCATCCTGTGTACAAATAAATAAGGTTTTTACTATTTCTCTATATAGGAAAAAGTATGTGGCTATTCCCTATAATCTCTCATGGGATAAGATATGGTACTAATTTATTTTACATTTTTCTATAGTTTTCTTTCCTTTCAGTGTTGGATTAAACAAACGTTTGAAGAATAATAGCATAACTAGTCACCCTCAGACTTTTGGAGACATAGCAAATAACTATTTTTTTTAAATTAATCAAATGAAGATAAGGAAAGAATGTAGGAGGATTAAAAAAATCTTTTGGCTTTCTACCTCTGTGTAAAAGAAGATGCTTCGTAGTATTTATCCATCTGCATAGATGTCTCTGAGTGAATTCCAAAGCAAAAATTAATGAGTTGAATTATCTGTCAGAGACAGAAGATCATACTGATTAATTCGTATAACCCAAAACTACCAAACTGAAGTTTTAAAGCTGAAAATAATATAATTATATAGTTTTCTACTGAAGACTATACCAAACTTATTTTGCATTTCAATCAATTGCATAGTTGAAGGAAATCTTTCATTGTTCTCTTACAACAATTTTTTGAACTTAAAAAAGAAATTTTATTGTTTGAAAAAAATGTGAAGACTGACTCACATGAATGGGCTCTGTATTACAGTCTGTCAATTCCTAGCCTGGTCAGGATCTCAGTACATTTGCTATATAATTTTTCTAAAATATGTTTCTCTAATTCTATGCTGTGGTCATGCCAATTCTTAAACCACCCCATTTTTGTAATAAAAGGAAAGTGCAATTATGTCACTAATTTATTTTCAATTTAAATAAAATATAAAATACTCTAGGAAATTTGGAAAATATATTCAAAAGAATATTTAATTTTCACATTTTCTTCTCCTGAGTATTTTCCCCAAGTTGAGCTCTTCTTTTAAGTTTCATGGTATTTTGACTCTAGGAAGGACAATAGAGGTCTCAGTTACCGTAATGTATCTTCTTCAAACCTAGACAGTGGGAGCCCACCTGCACTGCTGCCAAAACCACTATATACAAGTATTTTAATGTCATGGTACCTCAGCTTAGAACCATAGGATCACTTGATTTTTGTAGATTGTAAGGTGTCTTGCAGATTTCTCAGCTGGAAAATGGGGAAATGTCACTGTCCCCATCCCATACAGAAAATACCAGAGCCTGGACACAAATGTCCTGAATCTCTAACCAGTACCTACATTTCATACAATCTAGGTAAAGTACATAATGTTAGAAAATGTTTCAACAATCAAAGTGAACTATATTATGGTAGGTTTTGAAAATAACAATTTATTTTACTGTATGCCTATAGATTTTAATGTCTCATTCTCACATTTTTATTAAAATATCAATATCTTAGTCTATTCAGACTACTATAACAAAATACCATAACCTGGGTGTCTTATAAACAACAGAAATTTATTTCTCACAGTTCTGGATCTGTAAGTCCAAGATCAGGGTGTCAGCCTGGTCCAGTTTTGGTAAGAGCCTCTTCCAGGTTACAATTTGCCAACTTCTCACTGAAACCTCACCTGGCAGAGGGGATGAACTAGCTTTCTGTGGTCTCTTTTATAAAGACATTGATAGAGTTTGGATGTGTTGTCCCCCCACAAAACTCCGGCAGAAATCTGATCCCCAATGTGACAGTATTGGAAGCTGTTTGAGTCACGGGGCAGATCCCTCATGAATGGATTAATGCTCTCCCTGGGGGGTAAGGTCCTGAGTGAGATCTCTTTCTATTAGTTCATGCAAGAGCTGGTTGTTTAAAACAC
>NW_007732230.1:0-9747 GCF_000696425.1 Galeopterus variegatus | reverse complement strand
GTAAGGTCCTGAGTGAGATCTCTTTCTATTAGTTCATGCAAGAGCTGGTTGTTTAAAACACGCTGGCACCCCCTCTCTCCCCCTCTTGCTTCCCCTTGCCATGTGATCTGTTTGTACCTGCTGGCTGCCTGCCACTTTCTACCATGAGTAGAAGCAGCCTGACACCCATGTCAGATGCAGCTGTCCCAGAATCGTAAGCCAAATAAACCTCTGTTCTTTATAAATTACCCAGTCTCAGGTATTTCTGTTATAGCAACACAAACAGGCTAATACACACATTAATCCCAATCATGAGGGCTCAGACCATAGGTCCTCATTACCTCCCAAAGGCCCCATCTCTCATGACCATCAACTTGGGGATTATGAATTTGGGGCAGACACATTCAACCTATAGCAATATGCTAAATGGCTGATGATATCTAATTTCTCTTGGGTGCTTACTATGTAAAGGATGCTGTTCGGGCCGGCCTGGTAGCGCACTGGAGAGTGCGCTGCTTCAGAGCGCGGTGGCGCTCCCGCTGAGGGTTCGGATCCCATGTGGAGACCGGTTCCTGCTCACTGGCTGAGCGCGGTGCGGGCGCAACACTGAGGGTTGTGATCCCGTTGCCGGTCAGTAAAAAAGACAAAAAGGAGAAAAAAAAAAATTTTTTTAAAAAAAGGATGCTGTTCAAAGCTCATGATCTTTCCTCCTCCAAACCCTAGAAGATAGATACCACTATTATGTTCATTTTACAGAAATAGAATAAAGAACTCCTCTAAGATAGTACAACTGGTAATTATTAGAACGCAGACAATATGGTTGCACTACAGACACCCTGCTTTTGGTGTGCTATGGTGCTCATCTTTCAAGGATGGCAGTGAAATAAGCTATGAAAGGCCTAGGCAAATTGGGCTTATATATTCATTTTTTCTCCAAACTTAACGATGTAAAATATATAAGATCAGCTAGTATTTGTTAATATAGTTACATTTCTTATGTTACTTAGCCCATGTCATGAAATCAGATATTTGTTAAAACACTTACTAAATCTAGCTAAATGCATTTTAAATGTAAGTGCTTCCCAGAGAAACACTTTGGCTGTTCTGTTCACATGTTCCCTTCAGAATTAGACAATGTGTATTTCCTGAGATAAGAAAAGCTTTGTAATTCTCCACTTCAGTAATTTTCTCCTGGGCTGCAACTATGTCCGGTCTAAGAATAAAGTAATTAAGCCAAATTAGTCATCTAAGTGTGACCTTTTTTGAAAAAACTAGCATTTGAAAGGTATGTAGAATTAACTGGAAAGAAAGTAATTAGGAGAAGTCCCAAATTCTCCATCTACTGTATTTCTTGTGGATTCATAATTTTCCCTTTTCCAATTTTCTCTTTATTTCCTACTTTTTTTTCATGTCTGCATATATAAATATACCCTGTATTTAAATGGCTTGGGATATTTGCTCAGAAGTAAATAATGTGCTCTTTTTGTCATTTATTTTCTTGAAATTTTTTCACATACTACAAAAATGAATCTTGCAAAGCATATCATATCTGAAACTATTTAAAGGAAAATTGATGTGATTAATCAAATAAAATAAATGGCTTCACACATTATGTCATATAATTATTTCAAATGAGAGGAATTATAAGTTGGCTACAATGGTTTTCAGTTGAGCAAGAATATTCTTATTTGATCAGGCAAGTAATACACCATAATTGAATAATGTAATAACATAAATGTTTCAATTTCCAAACATAGGGAAAGAAAACGTAAAATTTTCCTGAAATTCAAATGGGCATTCAGATTCCAAGCAAATTTCACGTAATACCAGTCATATCAGTGGTAGGAAGTAATGCCTTATCTCTTTCTTTCTTATGAGTAGAGTGCATGCAAACAAAGCTACCACAATTTTGTCACAGATTTTACATTCTTCCACTTTGACTCTTTGGCTCTTTCTTGTGGTAAAACAGAGGTTATGATCAATGAGGTCATTCAATTAAATCACATCAACTAGAACAGTTGTTTTACTGCCAACAGTGATCACTAATATGTTTGATTCCATGGGCCCCCATGTTCAATAAAATAATGTCAGCAATAAAATTAAATGTAATAAATGGTCATTAACATGATTTTTTAAAAACAAATAAAATTGCATGCTGTTAATCAGAACACCTGGTATGTTATCATACTGAATTTATATCTTTGTTTCTCCAGATAAGACAGACAAGAAAAGCTCCTTAAAAGCAGGGTCCATGTTCTTGGTTAATAATGCTCAGTAAATACTTGATAACTTTATAGGTTATATTTATAGGATAAATTTGTAGGTTGTAGATTTTCTATCAATGTGCCTTCTTCCTCCCAAGTCCCTTTTTCTGAATACAATCTGTATATAATCAAACAAAAAAGCTTCAGAACAACAAAAGAAGCAATCAAGAGAATGGAAAGACAACGTACAGAATGGGAGAAAATATCTGCAAACTATGTATCCCACAAGGGATTAATATCCAGAATATATAAGAAACTAAAACAACTTACAAGGGATTAATATCCAGAATATTATAAAAAATAATAATAATCCAATTAAGAAGGGCAAAGGAGCTGAACAGACATTTCTCAAAAGAAAACATACAAATGGCCAACAGGTACATGAAAAAATGCTCAGTATCACTAATCATCAGGGAAGTGAAAATCAAAACTAAGCTGAGACATCATCTCATCCTAGTTGGACTGGCTGTTATCAAAAAAACTCAGAAAATAACAAATACTGGCTAGGATGCAAAGAAAGGGGAACCCTTCTACTCTGTTGGTGGTACTGTAAGTTAGTATAGCCACTACAGAAAAAAGTATGGAGGTTTACCAAACAACTACAGATAGAACTACCATATGATCTAGTAATCCCAATATTAGATATGTACCCAAAGGAATGTAAATAGTAATGATGAAGGGATACCTGCAGTCCATGTTTACTGCAGCTCTATTTACAATAGTCAAGATATGGAACCAACCTAAATGTCCATCAGCAGATGACTGAATAAGGAAAATGTATATATACATAATGGAATGCTACTCAGCCATAAAAAAAGAATAAAATTCTGCCATTCCCAGCAGCATAGATGAGCTTGGAAGAAATTACATGAAGTGAAATAAGCCAGGCAAAGAAAAGAGAAATCCTGCATGTCTTCACTCATAACTGGGAGCTGAGAGAGAGAGAGAGAGAACACAATAATACATTGAACTTTCAGAAGGGGAGAGCATAACTGTGGATAGTAGAGGCAGGACAGGGGGAGGGGAAATAGTGAGAAATTGGTTAATGGACATAAGGAAATGATTACATTTTGTAATAACAAATGCAATAATTATCTTGATTTGATCATCACACATTGTACACAGGTATTGATATTCAACTCTGTACTCCACAAACACATATAATCAATTATGTTTTAATAAATAAATAAATACATAAATAGAATTTTAAAAAGAATAAAGGAGGCCTCATAGTGAGGGAAAGAAAGGCCTCACTGCAGACAGAACCATTGCCATTTTCTAGCACCATTTTCTAGCTTGCTAAACTAAAGTACTGGACCTCTCTCAGCCTCCATTTTTCACCTTTAAAATAAAGAAAATAATAGCTATTACATAGGATTATATATATTAGTAAAATAAATAACACTGGCAAATTGATGCATAATAGACATTCGGTGAATGTTAACAATCTTCCTTGGTGTTGCTTTTTGTGTTGCCTGAGAGATTATTTTTCACAGTGATGTTCAGCCTATTCTTCAAGTAAGCACAATCTCTCTTGCTCTTGACAGTCTTTAGCTATAACTTCCTCTCCACACCATCTTCTCTGCCCAGACATTTTATCATGAAACATTCTTACTCAGACTCCAGATTCTTTTAATATTAAACACCTCCTGACTGGGTTTATTTATTTATACTCAACTGATGGAGTTCGGATGTGTTGTCCCCTCTAAAACTCATGTGGAAATTTGATCCCCAATGTGGCAGTGTTGGAAACTGATTGAGTCATGGGGGCGGATCCCTCATGAATGGATTAGTGCTCTCCCTGGGGGAGGAGGGGTGGTGAGTGAGTTCTTGCTCTGTTAGTTCCCATGAGACCTGATTGTTTGGAGGACCCTGGCACCTCCTCTCTCTCTCTCTCTCTCTTGTTTTCTCTCGCCATGTGATCTGCTTCTACCCACTGGCTCCCTGCCACTTTCTTCCATGAGTAGAAGCAGCTGCCCCAGAATCGTAAGCCAAATAAACCTCTTTTCCTTATAAATTACCCAGTCTCACGTATTTCTGTTATAGCAACACAAACAGACTAAAATATCAACATTCCTTTTATACATTTACACCAACAATGTACTATATTCTGAAGTAAACAAATTAAAAATTATAGTCATCATAATACTGAATAATTTCATATTGTTTCTAACCCATTAAGTAATACATGTAGAACCCTGTATGTTTATGAAAACTCTCTTTTACTACATCCCTTTTGGGAAATCTGAAATGAATGAAAGAGAATGTTGACATGAATTAGAAACCCCTGAAGAACCATTGGAAAACCTCCCTCTGTTAAACTCATCTTTAAATCCACACTCTACTGAAAAACAAGAGTAGCTCCTTCAGGATTTCTGAGAGTTTTTAGCCACATCATTTTTTTAAATTTTATTTTTTGATTGACATGCGATGATTGCACATATCTATGAGGTACAGAGTAATATATCAATACATATATGAACAGTGTGATGGTCAAATCATGCAAATTAGCATATCCACCACTGCAAACAGCTATCATTTCTCTGTGGTGAGAACATTTAAACCCCTCTCTTCTAGCCATGTGAAAATACACAATAAATTATTGTTAATTATGGACACCTAACAATACTATAGAAACTAGAACTTATTCTTGCTATCTAGCTGTAATTCTGGCCACATCATTTTTGCAAAAACATTGATGATATGAAACGTTAACAATTACTGGAGGTCCTAAAACTTAAGTGTGTCTTTCATAACCTCAGTTTATTTTTTTATTAGAAATAGTCTCTGAAATTTCCAATCGAAACTATATCTAAAGTTGCTCTGATGAGCAGCTTCAATTACTTTCTAAAATGAAAAAATGCACATGTGGAGAGTCAAGCAATTTGAAAAAAATCTTATTCTGAGGGCTCATGAGACACTGATGTGTATCAAAAATACCTACTTATATCAGGAAAATAATTATTTTATATTTGCCTTAAAACTAATTTTTCACCTAATGAGCAAGATGACATTTTGCTAAATATAAATGTGTCTTCTCTAAGGAAAGGAATTAGCAATTAGAGATTTATTCTTTCTATGTATGTGTGTATCTGTCTGTCTGTCTACCAGACAAAGGTTGTAAGGTTAATAGCAGAACCCCTGACTAATCAGAAGTTGATCTAGTGAGTAATGTGCTGCATCCAACTGACAAGTGGAGCATAGAAGAAGTTAATATAGAGAACCAGTAGAAAGAATAGTTTGTTTTATTCCCTGAATCATCTGCTGAAAATGAGAAAGATCTTGCCCCAGTTTAGAACTCAATCATGTCAGGGCTTTTCATGACAAGGTTAGCAAGTACTGAGAGAACATGGCGTGTCTTCACCATATTCAGTATGTCTTCCAAACAGTGTATGCATTAACCTGTTTGTAGTTGCATTATATTGCATCCAATCTATTTTATATTTGCCTTAAAACTAATTTTTCACCTAATGAGCAAGATGACATTTTGCTAAATATAAATGTGTCTTCTCTAAGGAAAGGAATTAGCAATTAGAGATTTATTCTTTCTATGTATGTGTGTATCTGTCTGTCTGTCTACCAGACAAAGGTTGTAAGGTTAATAGCAGAACCCCTGACTAATCAGAAGTTGATCTAGTGAGTAATGTGCTGCATCCAACTGACAAGTGGAGCATAGAAGAAGTTAATATAGAGAACCAGTAGAAAGAATAGTTTGTTTTATTCCCTGAATCATCTGCTGAAAATGAGAAAGATCTTGCCCAAGTTTAGAACTCAATCATGTCAGGGCTTTTCATGACAAGGTTAGCAAGTACTGAGAGAACATGTCGTGTCTTCAACATATTCAGTGTGTCTTCCAAACAGTGTATGCATTAACCTGTTTGTAGTTGCATTATATTGCATCCAATATTCCTTTCATATTCCATATCCTTTTATTTATTTATTTATTTATTTTTATTTGTGTGTGTGTNTTCCTTTCATATTCCATATCCTTTTATTTATTTATTTATTTATTTTTATTTGTGTGTGTGTGACTGGAAGGTATGGGGATCCGAACCCTGGACCTTGGTGTTATAACATCATGCTGTAACCAAATGAGCTAACCAGCCAGCCCTACTCCATATTCTTGCCCCCTCTACTTTCACTTGCTTGGGTAATCTATGCTTAGTGATTTAAAGAGTGAACCCATATAGTGCAGCCACAAGAGGAGCTTAAAATACTCAGTAAATGGAACTAAGGGGAATGGAAAATAGCAATAATGGTATGTCACAAAATATGCAGATTTGACATTATTCACAGACCAGAGATAATTTTTACCCCATTTAAATAAAACCATATCTACTCTTCCTTTCATTAATGAATTTAATTTTTAATTAGTAAAGTATAAAAAGACATAAAAGACTTATTTCAGCTGAAATTCAATTGTGTCTTATTGCAATGAAAGACAGTGCTACCCATTTTTGAATGAATAACAGTTTAACATTTTTAATCTAGAGTATACTCTGTTATGTAAAAAGTTTTATTGTCAGGAAAAATGCAAAATTCCTAGAATGGTATGTAAGACATTCTTAATTTAATGCAACCTCTTTAGTATGGTGAAAGAATACAGATATTATTATCAAAATTGTCTCACAGATTAGATTCCCCATCAGGAATATAATGGAAGTTAGACAGATTTAAACAAGAATTTGCTTTCTTTCAAAGGTTTAGAGGACACTTTAGGAAACTGTCTCCTAGGCAAACCGTGCCAAAAAGCAAAACAAAAATTCTTGACAAAAATAAGAAAAGTACTGTTTTTCTACGTCATTAGAAAAACATACAAAACTTTCTTTGTAAAGATTATTTCTCTTTATTTTTTGAGGCTTTCTAGATTCAACCATGTTTAAGTTCCCTATAGCACATATACTATCTCTAACATAATGAATATATGACTTAATCACTATAAATTTCATCATCACTAAATGAATAAAATAATGCATTACTTAAAAAGAAATAGTAAAATTAAACAAGATAATAACTCCTTAGCACAGAGTCTAGCACAATTATTGAAAAGCAGCTCATTATTATGGAGGATATAGAAAAAGGTTTTTTTGTTGTTATTGTTGTTTTTGATGGGGGCTGGTGTTAAGGAAGAAATGCCCTTTTTGCTATATAAACAGTTATATATTTTTCAGTGATTTGAGCAGTGTCTCATAAAAACTAAACTGTCAAACAATATTAATCAGCATAAATGAAGGAGAGAGAGAAACTGAGAGAGAGAGAGAGAGAGAGAGAGACAGCGTAAAGACCAAAATAAATTCCAGCCAGTAATAATAAATGGCCAACAAAGATCTTGGCATAAAGATAAATTCATGGTTACTTTACTGGAAAGACATTTAGTTTGCCAAATAATCGTGAAGTTTTTCTCCCTTTGGATGATGAAATTCGTTAACTTTCTGGTTAAAAGAATCAGAATATTGACAATATTCTGATAATTAGCTTTGAGGATTGACTATCGAAGTCATTACTCATTATTGAAATTAATCAGTGGCTGAGGGACTATGATGATTTCTGTTACCAGAAGACATAAGCTTTACAGGATAAACTGCTGAGAAGTTTACAATGACTATTATTTATTAAAGAGTACTTGGAGCACTGTGAAAGTTAATTTTTAATTTATTTGATTCAAAAATAAAGCAAAGCATTTTAACATCAGTTACTTCATCACCTTAAAATATGAGGCCTCTGATCAATTTTTAAAACTTATTGATCCTCTGGTTATTATATGTATTAGCTAATTTCATAGATATTCCAAACAATATCCAGGCTGTCTAATCTCCAATATTCATTGACTAGATTGTACTGGTAGATATTAAGCTCACTCCTTATCTTTAGGAAACTTTATTCCTTGAACGACACGTGTTTGATGATCATCGTTTCTGTGTATAGAGAAGTTACCTACTGAAATTTCATATCTGCTTAACAAAAGTCATTCTATGACTCTATTCATGTATTCATGTGAGAAGATCTGTAATATTAACTATTGTATATATCAGAGGATATATATTTACTATTATAGAAATATTTTAATTCTGAATATACCAAGACAAGGGTGCCCACTTTCTTCACTCTTACTAAGCATAGTACTGGAAGTTCTAGCCAGCACAATAAGGCAACAGAAAGCAATAAAGGCATCCAAATAGGAAAGAGGAAGTAGTACTATCCCTATTTGCAGATAACATGATCCTATACATAGAAAACCCTAAAAACTACCCTCCAAAATTGCTAGAACTAATTAATGACTTCAGTAAAATGGCAGGAAACAAAACCAACACATAAAAATCAATCGTCTTCTTGTATGCCAACAATGAAATAGCTGAAGAAAAAATCAAGAAAGTAATCCCATTCACAGTAGCTACCAAAAAAATGAAATACCTACAAGGAAATTAAATGAAGAAGATGAAAAATCCTTTCAATGAAAACTATAAAACACCAAAGAAAAAAATTGAAGAGGACACAAATAAATGGAAAGATATCCTATGTTCATGCATCAGAAGAATTAACATCATCAAAATGTCCATATTATGCAAAGCAATCCATACATTCAACACAATCCCTATCAAAACACTAATGAGTCTTCACAGAAATAGAAAAAGTGATCTCAAAATTTGTATGAAATCACGAAAGACCCCTTATAGTGAAAACAATCTTGAACAAAAGGAGCAAACCAAAACAGCCTGTGCTGGCATAAAACCAGACAAACTGATGAATGGAATAGAATGGAGAACCACGAAACAAATCTACGCACTTACAGCCAACTGATTTTTGACAAAGATGCCAAAAATATACAATGGGGAAAGGACCTCTTCAACAAATCACGCTGAGAAAACTGGATATCTACATGCAGATTGAAACTAGACCCTATCTCTCACCCTGCACAGAAATCAACACAAAGTGGATCAAAGACCTATATTTAAGACCCAAAACTATGAAATCATACTCATATATTTTAAAAAATGATACCCTGCCATTTGCAGCAACATGGATGGAACTGAAAACCATCATGTTAAGTGAAGCAAGTCAAGCACAAAAAGATAAATATTGCATGGTATTACTCATATGTGTAATCTAAAAAAAAAAAAAGATTCTCATAGAAATAGAGAGTAGAATAACAGTTTCCTGAGGTGGGGGAGGAGGGCAGGTGCTGAAGGAAAAAGGAGGAAAAATGGTGGACTAATGGGTAAAAAATCTATGCTATCTACCCTAAGTGAATCATGGTGCAGTATTGAAACAACGCACACTGTACCTCACAAGTATGCACAAATAATTGTTAAAAAAATAAATATACAAGTTACTCTTGACTTAAATTTGTATCTTATCAAGTCGATCCATTGCAAATATTTCATTTATATAAAAATTTATGAATGTTTCTTTCTAATATTCTGCATTGAGTTTTTATAGTCTTACTTTAAATTTGTGAACAAAATGATTAAATATGCCTTGTTGTTTTTCTTTCCTTTGTACCTCC
>NW_007732229.1:129424-138202 GCF_000696425.1 Galeopterus variegatus | reverse complement strand
TTTTGTGCTTGCTGCTCTCTTCTCCTGAAATATCCTCCTCAACTTGTCTAATGGATGAACACCTATAGTCTTCAGCACCAAGCCAAAGCATCTCCTCCTGGAAGACTATCCCAGAGGTAACATGTATAATGGTGATGGAATGGAATTTGGAGGCAAACAGGTATGGTTCCCACTACTTACTAGCTGTGCAACTATGGCTTACTATCTCTGCTCTGCACCTTAGCTTAATCATTTAGAAAATGGGATAAAAATTTCTAATATATAGATTATATTTAGGATTGCATGAGATAATGCCATTAAGGGACTCAATACCATAACTATCCATTAAATAAAAAATATTAGTTTTGACTGATATTCTAAGCAAAGTTGATTATTTTGTCATTTATTCTCATCTTATTTTTCAATTATCTACTGTTATTTAATTTATCATGTATTATCGGAATTACTTCTTTACAACTCTATCTTCATATTGAACTATGCATTCTTTGAAAACCAGGACTATGTCTTTTGGGTTTTTAAATACCAAGTACCCAGTTCAGAACCTGGCAAATAGTAGGACATCAACAAAGTTTTCTAGAAATTAATAATTAAATAAATAAACAATAATTAAGTGGACAGATACAAAATTCATCAAGTCTGAATTGAACCCTAGCTCCAATACTTGCTAGTTTGTCAATTTTCTTAACCTGTCTGAGTTTCATTTTCCTCACTAATAATATAAATTATAACAATAATATCTACTTAATGTGGCTGTTGAGTACTTCCTAAGCGATATATACTAAATATGTGAAGTTCTTTGTAAATTTTATTGCTCTGCACAGATTGTTAATAGTATTTTTATTCTTTAATTGCTGATCTGACTTTTTTTGTTTTTCATAATTTTCCTATAACTCTAGAATGTTTGATTCAACTTTATAAAAATCTCTCTATTATTTAATAGTAAAAAAATTAGAACATGAGACTAAAAGAAGGAAAAAGTCCATCAACTTTTCTTGGCCTGAATAGATTTTGCATGTCACAGAACCTGTCAGAGGTGGTGGTTAAATTCAGGAATCCACTAAGTTAAAAGACTTTTCACAGCAGATTCTTAACACACCTGCCTAAAAAGTTTGTTTCACAAGCTCCCTGTCAAATTTACTTCCAGTTACTCTGGTTCCTACAGGCAGTTATTTAAACTTTTGGAACTTATAAGCCAAAGTACCGGTCTTGTCTCGGCCCAGATTTTGTCTGTATTTGCCGGCTACTATTACCCATGTGTCCTTGGCCTTTATACTTCCTAGCTGAGTCAGAATCCAGAAGGGTTCCTTGTAGCATCTGAGACCCATTTTGTAAGGTTGTATTTTTCTGCCTACTGTGTGGCTATTTCACAGACTTGACCAAATCAAACACTTCCGCTTGAATTGCCAAAATGACCACAGGGCTAAAAGGTAGGTGAGAATGGGTTCTAGCTTGGGGAAGGGAAAGTAAATAAATATTTATTGGTTATGTATTAAGTGCTAGATATTGTGTTACATATTTAAATATTTTCACTTAATCCTCACAGCAGCTTCAGGAGGAAGCCAAGGATTTTTCATTCTTATGACAAATGAAAAAAATTGAGTTCAGAGATTTTAAATAATTGGCTCCTGAAATTCAGGCCCATCTGAATCCAAAGTCTAAACTCTTTCAATGCAGCAGTTGTTCTCAACTCCATGGGATCTGCTATCTGTACTATAACCTTTCCAAGTAATTTGGATGCAAACCAGCAATGTCCAAAAACCCCTGGAGTGTGTCTTGTAGCATCTCAGCTCAGTTGATAATTTGCTATTTGATCAGATACAAGACACAGTCTTTCAGCTTTTGTAAGCATTTACTCTTGTATTCTTAGTAAACAAAGTGAAAAAAGAATCTGCCTTACATTCCTCAAAGGACTGCTCCACTCCAGCATGTATTCATCAAGATCTATCAGTTAACTGAGCTTGCCCAGGGAGGAAAAACCTATCTGAATAAAGGATGTTTCCTGCTAATGCTATCCTCATACCTCAGAAAATACACTACTTAGGGAAGTAAACAGTCTTGACCTGGCATTAAGGGTAAAATATCTTCCGTGACTCAATTTAGAGGTTTCCAGGTCTCCAACCTTCTGCTCCAAAAAGTTTCATATTCTGATAAATATCATGAGGAAAGATTCTCCATGTACTGGAAGCTGGTTCCCTCCATTACAGATCATTGTTTTCTAGGTCTCAAAAACTGCAGGCGATTTTACTCGCCTTTTGAAAGCTTTATACTTTCCCAGCTTCTGGACAGCACCAGAATTCAGTATTTGTAAACTAACTTTGAATTTGAGGTCCCTCAAGAATCCAATTTGTTTCTCCAGGTCTATGCTGTCACCGAACGCGCTGCTGATTCTCTTTCCCTTGCAGAGGTTCTCTTCCTGGGCCACAACAAATTCTCAGCCTCCACCCCTCATGAGACAATGTCATGGGCAGGAGGTAGGAGGGAAAGGCAATGAGGGGGTCAGCTGGAGACCATTCTTAGTTCCCCTAGGAAAGGTTCTCCACTCCAGAATTTTATTTTATTGGTTCCTGATTGCTTACAAAGACTTCTGATGTTTTTAAAAGTACATTTTTTTTTGTAAAGTATCTGGCGTTTTTCTCCAGTTGTTGCAGAAAGTTTGGCCTGCTATAACCTACTATATCCTCCTCAAGACTAGAAATCTATTATCAAATGTTTTTGACATAAAATATGCATACAGAAAAGTGCACAAATTTTAGGGGTACTTGTCCAACTGTGAGATAACCTCTAAACTGATAAGGTATTTTGAGACCAAACAACGAAGCGGGCAACTCCATGGGGTTTACAAGGAGTTTACTACTACTACTACTACTACTACTACTACTACTACTACTACTACTACTACTACTACTACTTAACAGGGACTGAGTGCAGTATCGATCCATCAGAGTGCTGTACAGCTGCTTTCTCTGCACAGGCGGGGTGGGGGTGGGGTTTGGATTTGAGGCTTATTATGTGACTTAGAGACAAAAATGGAATTATGCCAAATAAAGAAAGGCTGCAGAAGTACAAGATTCCCAGGTGCTCCCTGCCTTCTGTTGCTTATTGCTGGGGTTGCCAGTGTCACTCCCTTTACCTTACAAGCATAGCGATCTGTTCCTGTGCCTCCCTCGGTTGCTAAGTTACTCGAGCAGCAGAAAAATTGTAACTATTGTAGCCATAGCTCTGAAGGCCATGAGGATGGAGTTAGTTCTGACCAGCAATCCTACAGTATTGTTTGGTGAATTTCTGTAAAGTAGAAATATACACTTGTGTCATCACTACCCTTGTGTCATCAGCACCCCGGAATCATTCTTTGTGACCCTTCCCAATCCCTGTCTTCTAAAGATGGCCATTATTTAACCACTATCTCTTAAAGGTAGCCATTATTTAAGTACCTTTTCTGTGTGTTGAAGTATTTTAAGTTTGGCAGATTAAAACCTTATATGGAGACTAGTTTCAGTACTATTAACTATTTTAATTGCTTATTTTAATGAATGTTTTGTCATGTAGGCTTTGTACTTGAGAAACAGCTTGTTAAAAGTGATTTCTACTGATAAAATCCATCAGAAATTATTGCAAATAATGATATGTTTCATGTGGCATTTCTCTTGTGATAATGGTAAACCTCTGAATGATTTCAGGTCTTTATTTGCTGTTCTGTCTTTTTTAACCCATCAGACTGCAGTTTCCTTTCTCGAGGTCCTCTCTTTTGGACCTATTCTCCTTCTTGACTTCGGACAGGTGTCACGGATTGGGGTAATGGTGAAAGCATGAGTTTAGGGCTAGACTGGCTTAATATTGATCTTATTACTTTCTAGCTATGTAATCTTGTGGGACTTGGTTAAATCCTCTGAGCCCCATATCCCACAACTGTAAAGAAAAATGGTTACAGAAATTTTACTTGTCCTGAACAAATGAAATAACTCACATAAAAGTATCTAGCTCATGGTGGTTTGCATCCCCCCCCCATAATCCAGCTCCAGACTGGAATCTATTAACTATTTTTTTAAACCATCAGTTACATTAAATCTATAGCCATACTATGCTGCTGCTTCCCGGAATCATTTATATTTTATATTTTATTATGAAGTAAGAAATTAATCCCATTAAATTGATTATCACGGTGAAGCAAGAGACAGAGGAAAAGCGTATTAATAATTGTAGGGGTTTGGAGAGTGGGGCTTCAAATCAGACCAGTTAAGTAGTTTTGCAAAGATAGCTAGTTACCTAATAAAAATAATAAAAAAATAAAAAATAAATAAAATGGCTGTTTTTCTATAGAGCAAAATCGCTGTTGGCAAGCAACTATCCAGTCAGGGACTGTTTCCTAGACTGCTCCCTTATACTTGGATGTAGATGGTATCATGTAACTAGTTCTCATTAAGGAAATACCTGGGTCAATTCCAGGGTGGAGAGATAAAGAAGTAGGTGTGCCTTATCCACCTTTTCTTTCTCCATACTCCAACAGAAAACACACACACATACACAAATACACACATCTCTCTGAATCTGTGAATCAGAGAATTACAAATATTTTCTGAAAAGAACCAGATAGCAAATATTTTAGGATTTGAGGGCCAGACAGTCTCTGTTGCAATTACTCAATTCTCATTTTAGCATAAAAGCACCCACCATGGACAATATATATAAAAAAATTACTGTTCTAATAAAACTTTATTTATGAAAAGTAAAATTTGATGACATAATTTTACCAAAATATTATTTTGATTTTGATTTTTTCCAACTATTTAAAAATGTGAAACTCATTATTAGTTCACAAGTCATCTAAAAACAGGTGGTGGGACAGATTTAACTTCTAACTACTACTCTAAAGGATGGCAGAACCACAAAATGGAAGTAGCTTTGGTCCCTGTATCACCATGAAAAAGGTCACATGCAAAATACTATATGGAACTGCCACAAAAAAAAAAAAAAAAAAAAGCTGTATATAAAACAGCATTTGAGCAACTTAGTTGAAGCTGTTAACATTATCTTTACTAATTCAGAAATTGATAACAAATTGGGGTCCTGCCATAAGATTAGATAAAATACTTGTCACTGGCTCAATTACTTGACTGAAAGCAGCTAGAAAAATTATATTGGAAGCTGGAAAATTAAAGACTTGTGCACACAATGAAAAAATATTCAGTAAAAGTATCTTCTGCATTAACTTGGAAAGCAGACCGTGTACGTACTGAGCCCATATCACTATGGGAAGAGTTATAGAAAGAACAATAATACCAGAATGTTATGTTTTTTAAAAATTATCCTTTGCAGTTTATAATAATGAGTGAAGAGAAAGAGATTATAGCAAGAGAGAATTGACCAATTTACAGGTGGAAATGAAGAAAATAGTGAAAGTTTAGAATTTCTTTGTCTTTGAAATATCAGAACACCTAAAGCTTTTGAAAAGCTTATGAAAAGGAATAAAGCTATTTTAAAATACATGTAAAAATATAAAGTTAATCCTCTTTACACCATCAGGGAGACCAAAACAATACGTTGAACTTTCAAAAGGGGAAAACAAACCTAAGGATATTAGAGATGGGGAGTGGGGGGAGAAGAGAGGTGGGGGTGGGGAACAATAGGTTGGGTAAAGAGCATAAAGAAAAATCACGATTTGTAATAATAAAAAATAAAAAAATAGTAATTTAAAAAAGAGAGAGTGAAATATTTCAGGCTCTAATGATTATGGTTAAAATAATTATATAAGTGAAATTCAGAGTATTTATTTTCAGATTATATCCTAACAAATTTTTTCAAAAATCAAGCTAATAGAACATCTTCACAGAAAATCAGTAAGGAATAGCAGACTCAAACAACACTGTAGACCAAGTGGACCCAACAGATATATAAAGAACATTCCATCCAACAGCAGCAGAATACACATTCTTCTCAAGAGCACACAGGATGTTCTCCAGAATAGATCACATTTAGGCAATGAAATACATTTAAAGAAATTTAAGAAGATTAAAATCATTCCAAATATCTTTTCTGACCACAGTTGTATGAAACTGGAAATTGATAACCAATGAAAAATTGAAAAAAATCACATTAGGTGGTAAGTAATAAACTCCTGAAAAACCAATGAGTGAGGAAGAAATCAAAAGAGAATTCAGAAAATATACTGAGGCAAGTGAAAATGAAAATACAACATATTAAAACTTATGAGAAGAAGCAAAAGCAGTACAAAGAGGGAAATTTAGAACAATAAACACCTACTTAAAAGAAGAAAGATTTCAAAGAAACAACCTAACTTTATATCTTAAGGAACTAAAAAAGAACAAATGAAGTCCAATGTTAGTAAAAGGAAGAAAATGATAAGGATTAGAGCAGAAATAAATGAAATAAAGAGTAAATAAAAAATCAACAAAACCAGGAGTTGCTTGTTTTTTTTTAAAGATAAACAAAATTGGCAAATGTTATCTAGACTAAGAAAATAAGAGAGAAGATTAAAATTTAAAAAAATATTATAAATAAAAGGAGAGTCATTGCAACTGATGCTATAGAAATAAAAATGATCATAGGAGACTACCATGAACTGTTACATGCCAACATATTGAATAACCTGCAAGAAATGAATAAATTTCTAGAAATATGCAATCTACCAAGACTGTTTCATAAAAAAAATTATTAAATCTTAACCTAATTACAAGTAAGTATACTGAATCTGTAATCAAAAACCTGTCACCAATGAAATGCCTGGGATCACATTTTTTACTAACAAATTCTGCCAAACATTTAAAGAAGAATCAGCATCAATCTTCAAAAATTCTTCCAAAAAAATTGAAGAGATGCAAACACTCCCAACTCATTTTACGAGGCCACTATTATCTTGATACTGAAGTCAGACAAAGGCAGTAAAATAAAATTACAGCATAATGTTCCTAATGAATACAGTTGCACAAATTCTCAGCAAAATAGTATCAACCCAAACTCAAGATTAGAAGAATCCTGCACCAAGTAAAATTTATCCCTGAGAATCAAGAATTGTCCAACACACAAAAATCAATAAAAGTGATATTTCACATTAACATAATAAGGGATAAAAATAACATGCTCCTCTCAATAGATGAAGAAAAAAAGATTTGACAGAATTCAACACACTTTCATAATAAAAATGTACAGCAAATCAGGCACAGAAGGAATGTGCCTTAATATAATAAAGTCTCTAGATGATCAGTCCATAGGTAGTATCACATTCAATAGAGAAAAATTGAAACCTTTTTCTCTAAGATCAGAAGGAAGACGAGAATGCCCACTCTCACTACTCCTATTAAACATAGTACTGGAAATTCTAGCTAGAGTAATTAGGCAAGAAAATGAAATAAAAGGCATCCAAATCATAAAGGAAAGAGTAAAATTAGCTCTGTTGGTAAACGACATAATCTTATATGTAGAAAATCCTAAAGATATCCCCTCTAAGAAACTATAACTAAAATAAAATAATTTAAAAAACCCATAAAATATCAGTTACATTTCATTACACTAACAATGAACTATCCATAAAAGAAATTAAGGAAACAAGTCCATTTACAATAGTATCAAAAATATATTAAAAGCAATACTTAGGAATAATCTGTACTAAATCTTTCACACTGTACACTGATTACTACAATACATTGATGAAAGTAATTAAAGAAGAAACAAATGAATGGAAAGATATTCTGTGTTCATGAATTAAAATAATTAATGTTGCTAAAATGCGCACACTAATCAAAGCTATCTAGTGATTCAACACAATAGCTATCAAAATTCCAATGGCATTTTTTTACAGGAATTGAAAAAAATTCTAAAATTCATATGAAACCACAAAAGACAGGGAATAGTCAATCCTAAGGAAAAAACAAAAAAGCTGGAAACATCACACTTCCTGATTTCAAAATATATCACAAAGCTACAGTAATAAAACAGTATGGCACTGTCAGAAAGACAGATAGACCAATGGGACAGAGTAGAGGGCCCAGAAATAAACCCGCATGAATACAATCAATTGATCTTTGGCAAGGTTGTCAAAAACACATTAGGGAAAGAATTGCCTCTTTAACAAATGGTGTTGGGAAAACTGGATGTCTGCATGCAAAGAAATGAAATTAGATCCCTATTTTACACTTTACAGAAAACTCAAGTCAAAACTGATTAAAGACTTAAAGGTAAAACCTCAAACTGTAAAAATCCTGAAAGAAAACCTAGAGGAAATCTTCATGAGATTGGTTTTGGCAATGATTTCATGGATATGACACCCAAAGTACAGTCAATAAAAGCCAAAATATATAACTGGTTCTACATTAAGGTAAAAACATTAGGCACAGCAAGTAAACAACAGAATAAAAGCCAACCTACAGAATGGAAGAAAATATTTGGAAACCAAGTATCTGATGAGGAGTTAATTTCAATATATAACAAACTCCTATAAATTCAATGTCAAAATAATAATAATAATAACCCATCTAAAATATGACAAAGGGCTTGAATAGACATTTCTCCAGAGAAGATATACAAATAGCCAAAAGGTATATGAAGAGCTTCTCAACATCACTAATCATTAGGGTTATACAAACCAAAACCTCAGTGAGATACCACCTCACAACCATTAGAGCTGCCACTATCACACACACACACAAAAAAAAGGCAGAAAATAACAAATGTTGCACAGGATGTAGGAAATTGGAACCATTGTTCGGATTGTAAAATGATACCAGCACTACTGAAAACAATATGGAAGTTCCATAAAAGATAAAG
>NW_007732229.1:128442-129320 GCF_000696425.1 Galeopterus variegatus | reverse complement strand
AAAAAAGGCAGAAAATAACAAATGTTGCACAGGATGTAGGAAATTGGAACCATTGTTCGGATTGTAAAATGATACCAGCACTACTGAAAACAATATGGAAGTTCCATAAAAGATAAAGAATAGCATACAATCCAGCAATTTCACTGCTGTGTATATCTCCAAAAGAACTGAAAACAGGAAGAAATATTTTTCACCCATGTTCTTTGCAGCATTATTCACAATGTTAAGAGGTGGAAGCAACCTAAATGTCCATAAATGGATGAAAGGGTATAGAAAATGTGGTAGGTACATACAATGGAATATTATCTAGCCTTATGAAAGAAGAAAATCCTGTCATACAGTGCAACATGGATGGACCTTGTGAACCTTGTGCTGAGTGAAGTAAGATGGTGACAAAAACAACAAATACTGCATGATTCTATTTACTAAAGACATCAGTCTTAGAAACAAAATGTAGAATGCTGTTTTCAGGGGCTGCGCAGAGGACAGAAAGAAGAGTTTTTGTTTAATGGGTATGGAGTTTTGGTTTTGCAAGATGAAAAGTTCTAGGGGTCTATGGGGATGGCAATGTGCATACAGTGAACAATACTATACTGTAGCTTTAAAAGTGGTCACGATGATAAATTTTATGTTGTTTTCAGCACAATAAAAACAATGTATTTTTGAATAATCTTAAGAGCCTAATAGTGTCTTGATACCAAACACTGAGAAAACATATTTGGTTCTTCTGTCTTCAAGAAATAAAAATAAAAAGGAGTGGGGATGGATATAAAGAAAGAAAGAAAAAAAGAAATGATGCACAGAAACAAGAAAACAAGTGACTCAGCATGGGAAGTAATCACAGGGAATTTTCTGTGTGAGAGTAATTGTGTAAGGCA
>NW_007732229.1:117680-127535 GCF_000696425.1 Galeopterus variegatus | reverse complement strand
CTGCGCAGAGGACAGAAAGAAGAGTTTTTGTTTAATGGGTATGGAGTTTTGGTTTTGCAAGATGAAAAGTTCTAGGGGTCTATGGGGATGGCAATGTGCATACAGTGAACAATACTATACTGTAGCTTTAAAAGTGGTCACGATGATAAATTTTATGTTGTTTTCAGCACAATAAAAACAATGTATTTTTGAATAATCTTAAGAGCCTAATAGTGTCTTGATACCAAACACTGAAAAAACATATTTGGTTCTTCCGTCTTCAAGAAATAAAAATAAAAAGGAGTGGGGATGGATATAAAGAAAGAAAGAAAAAAAGAAATGATGCACAGAAACAAGAAAACAAGTGACTCAGCATGGGAAGTAATCACAGGGAATTTTCTGTGTGAGAGTAATTGTGTAAGGCACGAAGACACATGTAAAAGTGCCAAATGTGGCTATTCCAGAGAGCATCAGTGTAGTCGAAAGATAACTAAGCCATACAGCAGTTCAGAACATGCAGTCCAGAGAGGAGAATGGCCATCTCTAAGAGGAAAGTCTCCACAAAAAATCAGGAAATGGTAAATCACATGATAAAATTGAACTCATGAAAAATTGTATTGAGAAGCTTTTAGAACATATAGGAAGAGTACAACAAAAAAGCCAGAAAATAAAAAAATAAAGAAGATATATATTTGTTTAAATAAAACAAAAAGAAGATAAATTTAATAAAATATACCATAATGCTCAGCTGATGAATAATCTTCCATGACAATAATAATGTAAAAACTGTCTATATGACATTAGTAAAAAAATAATAATGCTATTATGACAATGGGAGAGGAAATAGCAATTTAAAAGATATTTTTTAAAATTTGATTAATAAAAATAAAGCACTGTATGTATATTATTTTAAAAGACTTGAAAGAGGTTGTCTTTGGGAGGTGTAATCAGGACAGAAGGAAGGTATGGGTCAAAGACCAGAATTTTGTTATAACCCTTTTGTATTTAGTGATTTGTTAAACCATGTAATATGTAATAATATATATTATAATTTTATACTATATAAAATATATTAGTTTGTTGAAATAATACTAATTTTAAAGTAGTTTTAAGCCGGAAGCCAGCCGGAGATGGCGGGACGAGAAGACGAGTGCAGGATTAGAAAAGAGACAAGAGACAAAAGATGGGGTCAGGAGGACAAACAGTTTCGAGGAGCTGTTGCGCTTTATTCAACAGGCATTTCTCCTTATATACTTTTCTAAGTACAAGGCTAAACAAAGGGTTACTAATTCGGCGTAAGCAGCTGGATGCGTGGGTTTACAGGAATAGCTCACACTCCCAAGTTCTCAGGAATGCTCCAAGGTCAAAAGTCTAGACTTCCTAAAAAACATCTCCAGCTATTTTCAAAATAATTCTCTTTGAATCTCATGAAGCTTCGTCAGCTAGATGCAGCTGGACGAGAGCTGTGCCCCCTAGGGGACCCCTGCGTTCAGGGCAGCTCCCTGTTTCCAACAGTTTTATCTGGAATTTACACCTTCTAGAGCATAAGTTATAAAAAATGGAACAAATTTTATAAATAAATATATTTGCCAAAGTTATATTTACAATAATAGACTCAAGTTTCTTGTCAAAATGTGAAAAATATTAGGTTTGGAATATTTATTTTTTTTCCTAATGTTTTACTTTTGTTTTTGTATTTATATAATATAAATTTAATACTTTAAAACAGCCAAGCTTTATAAATGCTCTCAAATTCCTAGTTTTCTCTAATGTGTTGTGCAATATTCTAATTTTTTTTGTGTACCACAATATGAACATGTTTGGGAAGCACTGTTCTAAACTATCGCTCCTTCCAATTCTTATGATCATAAAATAAGAAAGGAGTTAAATATTTGCCACAGTTAATAAATATTATTTTCCTAGTCCTTTCCTTCCTTTCTGAAAAACTGTCTGAGTTTGAAAGCAATAAAACTAAAGATGACGAGTAACATTTCCAGCCTAGTCTCCAAAGCCTATTTACTGCATTCTGTTGTTGAAAATGATATAATTGCTTTTCATTTTAATGACTTCATATTTTTCTAAGGTCAGAGTACATCTCTTATTTATCTCTATGCCACCTGGCATCATGTGTGAAACCTAATAGATCCTTAATAAATATCTGTCAACTTAAGAAGACATTTCAGCCATACTATGGAGTGCACAAATTTTTGTGGGCTGGCCTACGGGCTTAATGATTCCTTCAATTATTGACTTCTCTCTTTATGACAAGGATATATTTTTAAGTTTTATTTCACGAATTAATAAAATGAGTTTTTTTTCCTTTTTGTCCTTTTTCGTGACCGGCAACAGATCACAACCCTCAGTGTCGCGCCCGTACCAGACCAGGACCGGCAACGGGATCGCAACCCTCGGTGTCGCGCCCGCACCTCGCTCAGCCAGTTAGCGGCCGGTCTGTACGTGGGATCCGAACCCTCGGCGGGAGTGCCGCCACACTCCCAAGCTGCGCACTGTAGCAGTGCACCACCGGGCCGGCCCCGAATTAATAAAATGAGATGAAGCTTAGATATCTATGTCCAAGGGCTTTTATGTATTGAGTTAGCAATCAGATTATTCAATGACCATTACTGTATGGGCATCGTCCAATTCAAAAGGATGCCCTATTGATGAATATTAAATGATTAAAATATTGAAAAGCTTAATACAGTACAAGTAGTACATACAGCCCAACCAAAGGCATGTTATAAGCACTCAAAGCTGCTTTTATTTTTATTTCTTGGAGAATATTGTGTTTCAACCTCTAAATTATTAAAATATTATAAATAAAACCTATTTGTAACTCTGGCTATTCTTGTATATGACTGTGAGTTTCCTGTTCAAAAACGAATGCTTCCTAAAAGGGCTTAGTTTTTCTGAACAAGTTATAGCTAGAGAAAGTAATAGTTTTCTGAATTACTGAGTCAGCAAAAGAAAAAGCACATTCAATAGCATTAGTGCTGTGTCTCGTGTGCCTTATCACTATCGAGCGAAGAGGCAGGAAATTACAGACCCAGATAAAATGATGGGCGTTGGGAATTTTATCGAATTCGCTTATTCAGTTCAATGATGGTTGCAATCTTAGTTCAAAGTCACTGTGCTCATCAGTTGTACAGTCTCCACTGAATGCTCAGGCTGTACTGCTATTATTCTATAATCATAGAGAAATAGAAATGACTCAAGCACTTTCTTTGACTCTGTAACCTGGTTCCACATCACACATCTGAACACCTCTTCTAAATCCTCCTCACTAAACTTCCAATGCAGTCTTGGTGACATATCATTCCCAACACCTCCACTTTCTTCACCACCACTCTGAATTGGACCACCACCACTACTTCATCATCATCACAGTCCCACATTTATCCTCCACCATTTAGCTTTTACCATTACCATTATGTGCCATAAAATAGGTGCATAACTAAGGTGACCCAGCTCTGAATTATGGGGAAGCCCAGTCACAAACTGTATTTATAAAAAGCCATTGTGAAGCATTGACCTCCTCCCTAGAAATGTTCCCCTCATAACTTACCACTAATTTATATCTGCCCTTGGTGCTATTCTACCTTTCCTATTGGCAGCTTATTATCTTAACTTTACCAAGGTTGCCAACTTAATTTCTGCTCCTTTCCTGGTTCCAAATTCATTTTTAGTTTCACAACTCCCTGCCCTGATCACAACCTTTGGTAAGTCAAGACAGTCTTTGGCATCATTTTTGTTATGCTCATCTTTATTATCCATAGATTGCATAGTAATTTTAGTTTTCAGTACTCTTTCATATAAGTCACATTTATCCTGGCCCCTGGTATGTGTTCACACATGGGCTTTCCTCTTCCTGCTCGAACTCATTAAGCCTTGTACTTTCTTCATTTTGGATGCCTTTTCCTTGAAGCCATCTGTATCAGGAAAGGTTCCAATAAGAAACAGATGGAACACTTGAAATTTGATTATTTGAGGAGGGTTTACTTAAAAGGTGGTCATTTACAGAAGTTGAGAGTTGGATAACTGCAAAGATAATACAGTAACAAAGAATTTTCACTTCTAGGCGTAGAGGAAAAAAGTGGAAGTTATTGGTATCGATATTCAGAAAGAAAGTCTCATAAACTCATGTGCTTAGACACATTCAGGTGGAAGGCAGAGGAAACTGGAATAGACAACAGTACAAGAAGAAGGTATATCTAGAAAGGCAAATACAAGATGTTTGGTTCACCATCCTGTTTCAATGGAGAGTATAAGTACATACACATTATCTTTTTTACCTCTCTGATTATATGACTATTAAGTTAAATGTCATTGATAGTTTAGGGTCTGTTTCTGACTATAAGGTGGAATTCAGTTACTTACACTATCTGAACTTCCTATATTTCCATATATTCCCAGGAAATATCTGAAGAGTGTTAAAATATATCCTCAATATAATCTCCTTGTTAAATATTTTTCCTGAAAACTTCCAACCTAATATGTTCTCTCCTTGTGAAGCAACACTGAACCTCATCTTATGTTACATTCCTATTGCCATAAATACAATAAATTTTAGTTTATAATTTCTCCTCCAATTGCTTGTAGCATCTTTAGCAAATGGTTTAAGTCATTAGGAAAAATAGGAGCTTCAAAAGCAGAAAGACATGGGTTAAATCCCAACATCCTCCATTCAATATCTACCAGATCTTGAAAAAAATACTTAATTGATCTGTCCTTTATTTTTCTCTTCTTTAAAATTTGGGATTTCCTGAGGGTTAAATGAAAAACCATATAAAATGGTTAAAACACTGCCTGGCATAGGGTAGGAATTTAATATGTTAAGTTACATGCCCATTGCCCTTTCATTCATTTCCTTACATTATTTGAAGATGTTGCTGTTATCTATGACAGCAATAGGTACTGAATAAATATCTAGGAAAATAAGAAAAACAAAATTCAAGAAAAATTTATAGCCATAGTATTTAGAAAAGTAAAAAGTTTGAAAGTTGGGGCCGGCCCGTGGCTCACTTGGGAGAGTGTGGTGCTGATAACACCAAGGCCACGGGTTCGGATCCCATATAGGGATGGCCAGTTAGCTCACTTGGCAGAGCATGGTGCTGACAACACCAGGTCAAGGGTTAAGATCCCCTTACCGGTCATCTTTAAAAAAAAAGTTTGAAAGTTAATCACTTACATATCCATCTCATGAAATTAGGAAAAATATAGATACAAATAAACAAAAAAGATAAAAAGGTAAATGATAAGGAACAAAATTTAATGAAATAGAAAATTCAATAGTGAGGTTCACAAAGCCAAAAGTTATTTTTTGAAAGCCTAGTACAATTGATAGATCTGCAACAAGTTTGACCGAGAAGAAAGAAAGCATAAATGAACAATGTTAGGGATAAAAAGGAAGACATGACTAAAAATATACCAGAAATGTAAAAGATAATAAGAGAATATTATGAAAAACTTTATGCCAGTTTATTTGAAAACTTAGGTGACATAGACAAAAATATAATTGACCAAGATTGAGCAAAGAAGAAACAAAAACTTAATAGTCCTGTAACTGTAGGGAAAAATTGAGTCACTAATTAAAAAATCTTTACAGAAATCAAACATCAGACTCAGTATTAGTTTTCTAGGAGAGTTTTGCCAAACATTTAAGGAGAAGATCCTTTCGGTCTGTCTTCAGCCCCAGAAGATATCTGTTATTTGCCATGCATTTAATGAGATATCTGTTGGTTTTTTCAATCATCATAACAGGTATTTTTTATTAGGGGCTATTCTGCAGACATCTAGTCCACCTGTTGCCAGAGATGGAATTGATGTTCTCTTTTGAATTAAAATAAAACTAGTTAATAAATTAATAAAATTAGAAGTCAAAGTTCAAGTTGAAAAAACATAAAATAAGTAACTAAAATATATTTTACAGAGAACCCTTACAAAGTAATATGAAAATAATGAGCTTGCCAAATTTTGAATGAGCAAAAGAAAGGAATCAGCATTTCACAAAAGAAGTAAAGTGGCCAATAGGCATATATAAAAATGGTTACTTGTAGTAGGAATCAAAATGTTCCACTTATTGACAGAGACTTGGGATTTTTTTTTTTTTTCCTTTTTGTCTTTTTTCGTGACTGGCAACGGGATTGCAACCCTCGGTGTTGCGCCCACACCTCGCTCAGCCAGTGAGTGGCCGGTCTGTATGTGGGATCCGAACCCTCAGCGGGAGCGCCACCATGCTCCCAAGTGGCACACTGTAGCAGTGCGCCACTGGGCTGGCCCACATCAATATTTTTTGAATGGCATATGTGCAGAGATGAACTGACTATATGGATCCACACACACAGACACACAGAGTTATGGAAATTTCATTCATGGAAATTTACACTTAATTTTATATTTATATTAGAGTTTTTTCTTGTAGGTATTTTTTTGAAATAATCTATAGACTTTTAGAAGAATTGCAAGCATAGTACAAAGAATTTCTATTTATTCTTTACTAGATTTTGTACATATATATATATATATATATATATATATATGCATATATACATCTAGTTATTTTCTGAATCATTTGAATGAGTTGCAGATGTAATGCTTCTTTACCCCTAAACACTTCGGATTATTTTCTAAACAAAAAACATACAAAGAAAAATCAAAAAACAAAAACAATGTCTTCTTATGTAAACACAGTAAAATAATTATACCAGTTGTATTATAGAAATCTCTCAATTTGAGTTTACCTTGTGCTCCTTCATCATTACATTCAGGTAGTGCATTTTTTGGCAGTAGTACTGCAAAATTAATACTCTATTATATTTTCAGTGCATCATAGAGAGAGGCAAATGATATGATGTTAATTAGTTCCATAACTGCTGATGCTTTCTTTGGTAACTTAGTTAAAGAGTCGAATGCCAGATTACTATTTTCGCTTTGTAATGAACAGTTAGCTTGTGGGAGGTAGCTGGAGACTGTGAAAATATCCTGTCATTCCTCATACATTTATCCATTTGCATTAATGTACAATGATGATTTTTGCCTTAGTTCATTTTTATTATTTGATGGCTGCCAAATACTGAATTTCTAATTCCATCATTTTGTTAGCTTCTTTGATTAACAGCTTTCCTTTATTATTTATCTGTATGCTCTCATAGATATTTACTTCTTTCTGTGGATTGTAACCCATTACTTTCATTATTTATTTTGGTGCTCAAATGTGCCATAATTGGCCAGTGAAAGCCCGTTCAAGCTGGCTACTATGTTCTCTTGACACATTCCTGTCATGGTTGAGTGCCTTCTTGATTTCTGGCACACACAAAAATATTTAAGATCAGCTTAACTTTCCCAGATCTAACCCTAAAGTTAGCCATTTATTCAGAGCCTGGGACCTATCAGAAGAAAATAGTATTTAGAAATGAATACATGGGCACTAGGTTTGATCATTAGTATAGAATGGCATTATTCATACGCCCTCTCAGTGGATATAGATGTGGTATATGAATGCATCTATACCCCACACATCTGTTTCTCTATCTATCATAATAATCTACCTGTCTATCTAACACCAAGAGTTCATTTAGATACTTTAGATTACAATCCATAGATACAGGGTTAATTGTATGCTTTCATTTTTCTATTTTGTAACTACTTTACCTAATAATGAGATAACTGACCCTCATCATCCACAAAATATTTACTTATGTGTTGAATTCTTGAATCAGAGAAAGTAGTTTTAGAAGTGTTAGACCGTATCTCTATGAAAAAGAAGCCTACCAAGCATAGATCAGTATTGCCTATAGTATATTTTGTCTTTAGCTTGAGAGCAAATAGTTATAATACTGTATACTATGTCCAAGGTTACTAGGGTAAGATGTCCCCCCCATCCTTAATTGAGTTTATATTTCTCATGTGCAGTACAGTTTGTTTCATTTCTTCTTATTTACATTATATTTTAAGGTTTCTCTCTCATCTTTATGTACAATCAATCTTTTATTTAATGAATATGGGAAATATGAACATCTCAAAATTCAAAAATGTACAATAAAGATCAGTTCAGAGAAGTACTACTCCCTCTTCTTTTTTTCTATGTTATTTCTACCTTTTCTATCTTTTCTAACATGTTCTTACTCATCTCCAGTAAGTCAAAACCTAATTGCTTTCTCATTGCAAAAATAAGAAAAATGCATATTCTCACCTTTCTCTTACAAAAAAGATAGCATACAATAGATGTTCTTCTATAATTTGCTATTTTTGCTTAATGATATATATTAGAAATCATTCCCTAAAAGTTCCTGTATAACTTCCTAAATCTGTTTTAGAAACACAAAGTTTCCATTGTATTATGTATTATATGTCTTTTCAAATAATCTTCTATGTATGGGCATGCAGTTGTTTCCTATGTTTTGAAATTACAAACAATGCTACAGGGAATTACTTAATACATATGTACTTTTGTTTTGTTGGCCGTGTATCTTCTGTGTAAATTTCTAGAAGTGAGATTTCTGAATTAAAATGTAAACACATAGCAGATTGCAGTAATATCATATAAAGAGATTAGCAGTTTTCACACCCATTCTTACCAAAAAAAAGCTGGAAAAATTAAAAACAATGACTTTTCTTGGATCCATAGAAAACTGAGGTCATAGAGCTAACTGCAACTCTGAATTGGAAGAGATGGGAACATAAGAGTAATAGCAAAAGCTGCTACCTAAAACAGAAGCTATTGGAGCCATAAACTATTAAGTAATATTCAAGAGAAATATTGACAAATTGTTGGAAGTTGAATGTGACTGGGAGGAGAGATAAAAAAGCCTGGAGGCTGTAATCTCACACATATTTTTGTGATTCTTTCCTCAAGGACCCTACCCAATTCTCATAGTGAAGATCTGAGAAAGATTCCCCATAGCTCTTGGAGGCAGAAGGGAATAGTAATCATTATTTAAGCAGAGTCTTCTCCATAATGATGGCCTACTCTCCAAGGAAAAAGACTAGTCCAGAGCCTTATCCCACCTTGTGGAAGAGAATTTCTCTCACTACACCCCCCTCTAGCCATCTGTTCTTTCTTCTCCCTAAGGGTGGGGGAAGAAACATAGTCAACAAGGGTAGGGTTTCAAGGAAATAGTTGGGAAGATTGCAGTCTGAAAAGAGAGTTAAAGAAGCAGGAGGTAAAAAGCTATGCCACCAGGAAAACACTTGTGAAAGTTATGGCCCCGAGAAAATGGTCTATTAAAGACTGAGATGGAATCAAAACATGGTAGAACACTCCCCTCATCTGAACATACCTTATCACCATAGCAATAGGTCATCAGTATATTAACAGTGGGTTATAGCTGAAAGAATTGCAAGACACAGACAATCTCTGAGAAAAAGTATTTAAGAAAGCTTAAAGTTAAGAAAGGAAGCAAGAACAAAGAAACTAGAGGAATTTGAAGCCACTGTATCCACGGAAACATCAAACTTTTTTTAAGCCCCATTTCTAGCCAGTTTATAATCAATTCTTACACTAGAGGTCTATTTATCTCAGACCCTATTATCTGATACATTACTTCTTTTTTTAACAAAAATATTACTGGGCATGTCAAGGGCAAACAAACAAAAAATAATCTTAAGAGACAAAATAAACATCAGAACTAGGTTATAAAGGTTATGATATGTGAACTTGGAAAACTTGAAAGGAAACTGATGCATGGCTTAAACAACAAAGTGTTTATTTTGGGCCAAGTTTTAGTAACCTGCTCCCTGGAAGACACTTTCAATTTACCTTGAGAAGTGCTCCAGAGAATCAAAGAAGTACATCTTACACAGGAAAAAGGACCAATCAGAAGGGAAGGTGGTTATGAAATTGGTTTTTTTTGTTTTTTTTTTTTTTTTTTATCTTTT
>NW_007732229.1:108262-116680 GCF_000696425.1 Galeopterus variegatus | reverse complement strand
TTGCAAGACACAGACAATCTCTGAGAAAAAGTATTTAAGAAAGCTTAAAGTTAAGAAAGGAGGCAAGAACAAAGAAACTAGAGGAATTTGAAGCCACTGTATCCACGGAAACATCAAACTTTTTCTAAGCCCCATTTCTAGCCAGTTTATAATCAATTCTTACACTAGAGGTCTATTTATCTCAGACCCTATTATCTGATACATTACTTCTTTTTTTAACAAAAAATTTACTGGGCATGTCAAGGGCAAACAAACAAAAAATAATCTTAAGAGACAAAATAAACATCAGAACTAGGTTATAAAGGTTATGATATGTGAACTTGGAAAACTTGAAAGGAAACTGATGCATGGCTTAAACAACAAAGTGTTTATTTTGGGCCAAGTTTTAGTAACCTGCTCCCTGGAAGACACTTTCAATTTACCTTGAGAAGTGCTCCAGAGAATCAAAGAAGTACATCTTACACAGGAAAAAGGACCAATCAGAAGGGAAGGTGGTTATGAAATTGGTTTTTTTTGTTTTTTTTTTTTTAACTTTGCAAGTGGTGCTAGCATCTTTAAGTAGTCTTTGCAGGAAGGGATTGGGTGTAACAGTCTTGGAGACAATCCTCAGTTAGAAATTCTTCATTTTGACAGGAGGTATGTGGAATAACAGTCAAAAGATGGTTGACAGACAGATGGGTGTTGGATGTTTGTGACTATTCTTCTAGGAGGTTGTGAAACTTGTGATTGATTAGAGAGGTTTAAAAGTTTAGGGGGTCTTTGGATGTGATAGATTGCAAGAATTCAGGAGTTCAGTGTGCCCTGAAGGTCAATAAGAAGTGCCTAAGGAGCAAGCTAAAATAGCCTCCTGACTCCATTTTAGGTGCCTTGACTAGACTGTTGCCACTTTCTTTTATCAGACATGACATAGGTATTGAAATCATCAGACAGAAAACTCAAAATCTTTATAATTAAGAAGTTAAGAGTTTTAATGGAAAAATTAGACAATACACAAAAACAGAAAGATAATGCAAGCAGAGAGATGAAAACTCTAATAAAAAAAACTAAGAAAATGCTAGAAATCACAAATACGGTAAGAGAAATAAGGAATGCTTTTAATGGGCTTGGCAGTAGACTGAACACAACCAAGTGAAGAATCAGTGAGCTTGAAGGTAGGTCAATAGAAAAGCAAAGAGAAAAAAACTGGAAAGAATTGTGGGACAATATCAAAACATGTCACCTAAATGCAATGGAAATACCAGAAAAAAGAAAAAAAGAAAAGGAAATGAAGAAAAAAATTAAATAATAATGTAGTAACAGCTAATAATTTTTCCAAATCAATGATAAACATTAAACCATAAAGGCAGGAAACTCAGAAAACACCAATCATGAAAAAAAAATCACACACACACACACACACACACACACACACACACACACACACACCCTTAGGCACAGGGTTTACAAACTGCAGAAAATCAGACATAAAGAGAAAATCTTGAAGAAATATGGAAAAAAATAAACCTTACCTACACAGGAATAAGAATACTAATTAAACTGGATATTTCATCAGAAATCATGCAAATAAGAATAGTGGAGTAAAATCTTAAAGGTATTGAAAGAAAATAAACAAACAAGCAAAAATTCAACCTAGAATGCTATATTCAGCAAATTTATTCTTCAGAAATGAAAGAGAAACAATGACTTCCTTGGAAAAACTAAAATTGAGAGAATTCATTTCTAGCAAGACTGGCCTTGTAAGACATGCTAAAAGTGCTTCAGGATCAAGAACAATAATATAGGTCAGAAAATTGCATCTTCATAAGGAAGAAATAATTGAGAGTGAAAAAAAGTGCTTATTTTTCTTCTTGATGGATCTAAATGATAACTCTTCGTTTAAATAGTAACACTGAAAATGTATTGGGTAATAATATAATATAGTTAAATGAAATAAATGACAAAAATGTCACAAGAGATGAGGAAGAAATTAGAGCTGCTCTGTTCTAAGCCATCTGCACTATTTGTAAAGCAGTATAGTGTTATTAGAAGGTTGATGTTAGGAAATGCATGTTTTGTTCCCCCAAATTCATATGCAAAAACCATAACTCCCAATATTTTAGGAGGTGGGACCTTTGGAAGGTAATTAAATCATGAGGGTGAAGCTCTCATCATGAAATTAGTGCCTTTGTAAGTAGAGACACAAGAAAGCTTGCTTCCTTTCACTGCTCTTTGCTCTGTGAGGATACAAAGAGAAGACAGCCATCTGCAAACTGCGGAGAGGGCCCTCCATAGATTTGCTGGTGCTTTTGTCTTCGACTTCCCAGCTTTCGGAACTGTGAGTAATAAATTTCTGTTGTTTAATTCATCCAGTCTAGGTAATTTATTATAGCAGCCCTAGCTGACTAAATCAGTGGACTTAGATTCGGTAAAAATATAAGCACTGGGGCAGCTACTAATACAAAATAAATTAAAAACAACATGATTTAAATGCTAAGAGAGGAGACAAAATGCAATCATGAAATGCTCAATAAAAATAGAAAAAGGGGGAATAAATGCTAAGAGAGGAGACAAAATGCAATCATGAAATGCTCAATAAAAATAGAAAAAGGGGGGAAAAAGAAAGAAACAAAAAAAAATGTTGTGAGTTAAAATAATGATATACATGGTAGATATTAATCCCACTATATCAATACTAACTTTAAATGTAAACGGTCTGCTTATATCAGTTAAAAGACAGAGACTGTCAAAGTGGGGAAGGGGAGCAGGGGAAAAGACCCAATTATACATTGTGTATAAGAAACCCTTTTTATATATAAACCCTCAGATAAGTACCAAGTAAAGGAATGGAGATATACAATGCTAATAATTATCAAAAGAAAACTGGTGTAGCTGTATTAACTTCAGATAAAGCAGACTTTGAAATAATGAAAATTATCAGGGATAAACAACATTACATAATGAAAATAGTGTCTAATCTTCAAAAAGATGTGTTGATCCTTTTTTAAAAATTTTATTTATTAAGAATATTCATGAGATACAAAGCTAATTGTCACCCCTCGGGCCCATGATGTGAGGGCCAGATTCATACGTGGGGCATACCCATTACCAGAAATTACTTTAGTACCCGATATCCCCACCCAATTATCCCCCAAACACCCTCCCTCCGCCCCCACACTCCACTTTGTAGACCTAGGAATGTTCCCTCCCTCTGTAAGACCACTGCACTACTGTGGTCTTTTCTTTCTTTCCTATCTCTTTGCTCATAAAAATAAATAAATAAATAAATAAATAGAAGACCACTGCACTACTGTGGTCTTTTCTTTCTTTCCTATCTCTTTGCTCATAAAAATAAATAAATAAATAAATAAATAGATAGATAGATAGATAGACAGACAGACAGACAAACAAACAAACAAACAAACAAACAAATAAATAAATAAATAAAGTATGTATGTATGTCTTAGGCAGACCTTGGGGGGAAAAATATTTGAAAGCTTGCCTTATTCTTATGTCATATTTTTATAATACACAGTAAGTGTTTAATAGTTGCTCAATAAATGAGATTTAAATATTAGTTCTGGGAAAATTCCCATGATTCCAGATCAGTAGAAAGAAGTTTCAGATGTGGAAGGAGGCTGGTTCTACTTATAAGAACAAGCATTTCCCTTATGGAGCAAACTTATAGAAAAACTCCTAATAAAAGCATTCATCATCCAAGAACCACAACAAAAAGATGTTTGATCCTACATGTTTATGCAAGTAACAACAGAATATCAATACCCATGAAGCAAAAATTGATAAAACTTAAAGGAAAATAGAAAAATTCATTACTAGAGAATTCAAGTATCAATAGGTTATTAATAGGTAAAACAGGCAGGAAACCATTAAGGGCATAGTTTATCTGAAAAGCATTGTCAATCAACTTGCTCTGATGGATGTAGGTAGAATACTCCATCCAAGAAGAGCAGAATACACATTTTTCTCAAGCTTGCGTGGAACTTTCACCAAGATAGACCACATTTTGCACCATGAATCACACCTTAGGATATTTAAAAAAGTAAAAATGATACAAGTATGTTTTCAGAAGAAAGTGGAATTAAGGTAGATCTCAATAACGTAAAGATGGAAAAATACTGAATTAGTGGGGAATTGACACACTTGTAATTAAGAATTAAAATACATCTTTCAAAATTTGAAAGATGTAGCAAAAGCACTACTTAGAATGAAATGTATAAAATTGAATGCATAAATTAGAAATTAATAAAGTTCTAAAATCCGTAAGCTTATTTTCCACCTTAGGAAACTAACAGAGGAGATAAATTTAAGCCAAAAACAAATATAAGAAGAAGAATAAAAATTATAGCAGAAATCAATAAAGTTGGAGACTGAAAAACAATGAAAAAAATTATCAAAAACAAAACTGATTCTTCAACAGATTAATAAAATTAATAAAACTCCAGCCAGATTAACCGAGACATAAGGAGAGAAAACAAAAAATTCCAATATCATAAATGAAACAGAGGACATGTGTACTGATCCCATGGACATTAGCAGG
The DNA here is from genome assembly GCF_000696425.1 of Galeopterus variegatus. Classification (NCBI taxonomy): domain Eukaryota; kingdom Metazoa; phylum Chordata; class Mammalia; order Dermoptera; family Cynocephalidae; genus Galeopterus; species Galeopterus variegatus. Next base: position 112,146 of record NW_007732229.1, on the reverse strand, counting down.
ATAATAAAGGAATAATGTGAATTGCACACCAAAAAAATTATAAGTTAACATAAAAAGTACCAAACTCTTTAAAGACAGATCTACTAGGATTTACACAAGGAAAAATAGATAACTAAATATTTCTATATCCATTTAAAAAATGAATAAAAAACTAATAACCTTGCAAAATAAAAGCTACAGTCACAGATGGTTTCACCAGTGAATTATACCAAATATTTAAGAAAAAAAATTATGAGAAAATTTCATAATCTCTTAAAAAAAATGAAAGAAGAGTGGCTATTTCTAACTCACTCATTACTGTAATACCAAAACTGGATAAAGACATTACAAGGATAATACAGACCAATATTTGTGAACAGAGACAAAATGCTTCTTGATAAAATATTAGAAAGTAAAATAAAACAATAAATGCATCATGATGAAGTGGTGTTCATTCTAGAAATGCAAGACAAATTCAATATTCTTAAGTCAATTAATTTAATGCATCCTATTGAGGGTCTGAATAAGAAAAACCACACGATTATAGAAACAAATGGAGAAAAGCATTAAAGAAACATAAAAACCTACTCATAATTAAAAACTCTTCATGGGCCGGCCCATGGCTCACTCAGGAGAGTGTGATGCTGACAACACCAAGCCAAGGGTTAAGATCCCCTTACCAGTCATCTTTAAAAAAAACAAAAACTCTTAAAAAAACAGGACTAGAAGAAATTGTTTTCTTATGTACCACATATTAACAAGTGGACTTTTAAAAAGTACTATTTACAATAGCACCCCTATGAAAATAAAATATATATAAATCAAACAAATATATGCATGATCTTTAAAAAAACTCTTAAAAAAACAGGACTAGAAGAAATTGTTTTCTTATGTACCACATATTAACAAGAGGACTTTTAAAAAGTACTATTTACAATAGCACCCCTATGAAAATAAAATATATATAAATCAAACAAATATATGCATGATCTTTAAGTGAAAATACAAAGAAAAAAATTAATGAAATAAATCAAAGATCTAAATAAATGGAGACATGCTCCATGTTCATGGATTATAAGAATCAATGTATTTAAAATGTCAATTCTTCCAAAGTTGACTTATAGATTCAACACAGTCACAATCAAAACTGGGCAGGTTAATTCGTAGATACTGACAAACTAATTTTAATTAATTAATTTATTTATTCTTTTATTTTGTCCTTTTTTGTGACATGTAAGGGGATCACAACTCTTGGCTTGGTATTGTCTGCACTGCGCTCAGCCAGTGAGCACACTGGCCATCCCTATAGAGGATCCGAACCTGTGGCGGGAGCGCCGCTGCGCTCCCAGCACCACACTCTCCCGAGTGTACCACAGGGTCGGCCCTGACAAACTAATTTTAAGATTTATATGTAAATCAAAATACCTAGAATAATCAGCACAGTAATGAAGGTAAAAAATAGTTGGAGAGCTCACACTACCCAATTTCTAGACTAGCCATACAGTGATCAATACCATGTAGCATTGGTGAATAAAGACATCCATAGATCATTGAAAAAGAATAGAGAGCCCAGAAATAGATTCACACAAATTTTATCAACTGATTTAGGACAAGGAAAAAAGACAATTTAATGGAGAAAAAAATGGCTTTTCAACAAATGATTCTAGAACAATTAGTGCTCCATATAGAAACAATTAAATAAGCTACAGGTCTTATGCCTTTTATAGAAGCTAACTCAAAATGGAATATAGACCTAAATGTAAAATGAAAAAAATATAAAACAACTAAAACACAGCAGAAAATGCATGGCATTGAATTGGTGATACAATGTCAAAAGCACAGTTTGTAGAAGAAATTAACAGGGAATTTATTATAATAAAAAATTTTTGCCATGTGAAAGAAACTGTTAAGAGAAGAAAAAGACAAGGTTCAAAATGGGAGAAAATATTTGTAAAACACTTATCTGTTAAAATTGTTGCAACCAAAATACACAAGGAACACATAACATTAAACAGTAAAAAACAAACCATTCAATTTTTAAAAAATGAGCAAAAGATTTGAATAGGCATCTCGCCAAAGAAGATATACTAATGTCACATAAACATATGAAAAAAGACAGAAATTAATTTGCCATTAGGGAAAAATGCAAATTTAAACAATAATGAGATGCCATACACATTTATTAGAATGGCTAAAATGAAAACAAATCTGAAAATATCAATTGCCAACAGGAATATGAAACAGGAGAATCTTTCATTCATAGCTGGTGGGAACACCCACGTTGGAAAACAGTTTAGTGGTTTGCTATAAGTTAGACATAGTCTTACCAAACGATTTAGCAACCACACTCCTGGATATTTACTTAACTGATTTGAAAACATGTTCACACACAAATATGCAATAAAATGTTTACAGCATCTTTATTCATAATTCAATGAATAAACAATCTGGTAGGTCCATTCAATGTAATAATATTCAGAGAATAAAGGAATGTTCTATCAAGGCATACTTACGTGGACGAATCAAATCCATGCTAAGTGGAAAAAGCATGTCTGAAAGGCTACAAACCATATTATTTCCAGAATATCATATAAACTGAATAATATTGTATGTAGCCTTTTCCGGCAGTACAGAGACAGTAAACAAATCAGCGTTTTTGCTATGATATTGTGTGTGTGAGGAAGATGTGTTGAATAGTTGAAGAACAGAGGAGTGGTGAGTTTTGATACTATAGTGGTGGATGCAAGACATTATGAATTTTTAAAAAAATCCATGGAACTTTACTGCACAATGTGTGGACCATAATATATGAAAATTCAAAAAAAATAGGATATCGCAGGATCATATGATGGGATGCAGAATGAGACAAAACAATCTTAATGAATTACAAATGCATGAAAAACCTTAACTGCAATGAACAGGGCAAAGATGCTGACCTAAGTGCCTTTGGAGAGGAGTCTGTAAAATTAAAGGCAACAGAAATTGTACATTAGCATTGTATTCCTGTGGGTAAAATTTTACCCAATGGGGGTCCATGTTAACAATTTGAAACCACTATACACGTATACTGGAATTGGGCAATTAAGTAAGATAATGGTGAATGCTGGGAGCTAGATTTCTCATTCTGGGAGTAAGATTTTTACAGATAAACAAAGGGAGGAGGCTAAAATGAATGATGTCCCATTAGGATTCATTAAATCAGTGTTGGAGGTGTCAGTATAAACTTATGTTTAGCTCAACGAGAATACAGGTGGTTACATAAAGAAATACTTATAGACATGTGAATGTAAGTGGATGATACACACACACGTACAGTTTCTTGATAGGTCGGTTGAGGGTACCAAGAAACAATGCCACCCCAGAAAAATTGAGCACTTATAGCGCCCAGATCTTAGTGTCTAATGATAGTCTCCAATAAAAAACCCAAAGCTCCTTGAAGCAGTGGTTAATTCTAGGACTGGGACAAGTAATACACAAAATGATTTTGGAGCATCTTGTGGTGGACTAAGGAAGTGCTCAGAAGGAAACACACACAGACACATACATATAATTGATGGGGTATGTCAAAGGAACACAGAAGTCAACTGAAAGAATTCCCAATGGCCATGGGTGGAAATTTTTAAGCAACGAAAGAAAGTAGCATTGGATTAATACAAAAATGAAAAATATTCATGAGTCCATGTTGATATAAATAAATGATTAAATGAGTAAATTAATAAATGTATGAAAAGAGAAAAATCTATTCAGGAATGCCCCAATAATTTAGGAAGATACACTGCCGTTCTGGAATCAGAGCATAACTCACTGCTCCTTATGTGTTTGCTGCACATAATGACTTCCTTCCAAACTGTACAGTACTGAGAAGGAAAAAAAAAAAGTAACTTTATAGTGGAGAAAACTGAAAA
>NW_007732229.1:106808-107882 GCF_000696425.1 Galeopterus variegatus | reverse complement strand
AAAAAAAAAAGTAACTTTATAGTGGAGAAAACTGAAAAACACTATTGCAGGCAGATGATCCAGATTAACATCAATGGTCATGTAATGCTGATAGTAAGTACCCTTGATGACATGTGATAAGAATGACACTTTTCCTCTGTTATCTTCTTTCTAAAGTGCATAACCCCACTTTAATAATGAGAGATACATCGTACAAATATAAGTTGAGGGACATTCTGCAAAAATCTTGCCTGTTTCTCTCAAAACTGCCAAGTTCATCAAAAGCAAGGAAAGTCTGTGAAATTGTCACAACCGATAGCATCCTAAAGAGACATGCTAACTAAATGTAATGTGGTATCCTGGATAAAATACTGAAACAGAAAAAAGACATCGTTTTAGAACTAAAAACATCTTATTCAAGTATAGACTTTACTTCATGATATTGTGTCAGTATTGGTTCATTAATTGTGACAAATGCACCTTATTGATGCAATACATTAATAATTTGGGAACCAGAATTTTAGTATATGGAGATTGTGCTATCCTCACAATTTTTCTATCATTCTAAAACTATTGTAAAATAAAAATTTTATCTTTTTTAAAAAGTAGACATATATGTAAATTTTCCAATGTCCCTACGTAACCATTGCGCAGTTGGCATTATTACTAGCAATGTGTGATAGTATTCATTTTACCACAGCCTCATCAACAGAAGTTAGTGTTATATGTGCTTTTTAAGTCTTGCCAATCTAATAATGGAGAGGTATCTTAGTGTAATTTATTTAAATTTGAATAATTACCAGAGAGATGGAACTGCAAATCATTTAAAATCCACTTTTAAACCTCTTTTTTGAACATCTGATTATGTATTTTTGCCCATTTTTCTATTGTTATTATCATTTTCCCTCATTTGTATATTAGTGATATTAGCACTTTATATGTGATATTTATTAGAAATATTTTCTCCCAGTCTGTCAGTTGTCTTGTTTTTCATCTTATTTTTTTACTAAAGTATTTTATTTTAAAATTTTTATTATGTCAAATACATCAGTATTTTATTGTAATGCATCTGGATGGAATCTTAGAAAGCTTGTA
>NW_007732229.1:103790-105892 GCF_000696425.1 Galeopterus variegatus | reverse complement strand
TTTACTTATCTCTTTTCAATCTGCATGTATTGTCTGTCTTTTTCTTGCTAGGAGCTCCACTGCAATATTGAACAGGTTTGAGAGCAGATATACTTTCCTTATCTCTAATTTTGGGAGGAAGCATTAGGTCTTTCTCCAGTAAGTGTGATATAAGCTGTATGATTTTTGTAGGTATTCTTTATCAGGTTGAGGAAGCTTTTTTTCCATATAAGAGAACAATCAGAAGTTGTCAGTGTTTTGTGCCTGTGCATTCCCAGAGGACCTTTCTTGGGTCTCCAGCCCCACCACCAACCTTTCTAGTTAGCATTTTGTGGAGATCCATAAAAAGGAAATGTGTTTGGAGCTCTAGGGATTCTAAACTGTCACTCTAGCCCACAATTGCCCTATAAGAATTTGTCAAAATTTCACTTTTCTTCTTAATCCTTTTCTGACCATCACATTTTCCTTTATATTATACAAAATTTGAAATTAACTTGTGTTTCTGGCCTCTCCTCAAAAAGTGTCAAATTTTGAAATTCAACTCACTAGGTTGTCTTGTAACCTTGGATATCTGATCATTAAAAAAAAAAAAAAAATGCCCAAGGCAATGGTATTGTAAATTATCTGGCTTTATCTCACTCATTGCTAGTTAGTTTGAGAGTGGAAGTTAGGAGTGGAAGGAGAACTGGCAAAAGTTATTTATGCCACACATATTTTTGACCTTCAGCCATGGGCTAAGTACTGTGCTTAGTGGGATTTTGTGGTATAAGCAGAACCTACTCTCCACTTGGAGTAAGAAGCCAGAGGCCTAATTGTTACCATACATCTTACCTGCTGTGTATTAAATCTTAGCAAGTAATAGAGCCATTCTGTACTTCCCTTTTCTTCTGTGTAATAAAATGCTTACTTTGCTGTAAACATCAAAATGAGACATGCATATATAAAACATATAAAACAGTTTGTTGCACATCTCTTAATTTGGAAATATGATAAAACTGTATGTGTAATGCTGCCTTTTAATCTAATTTAAAGCTCCATGATCTGACAAAGTGTCTCATCATTACAACCCTGCCAACAATAACAACAACATAACGGGTATTAAAGGTAGTAAAAAATTTATAAATTATTTTGAAACGTCTCCAGTTGGTAAAAAGCTTCACATTTTGGATTCCTATGAATACTTTTAGAAACAGTAAAATTGGGTGAAATTGCCCTGTCATTGTGTATTATTTCTACATTGGGTACAAATGGAAAAAGGACTCCACATATAAAACAAAGGTAATAGAATTTTCCTGCTGACACAAATCCTCTTGAAAATATTAAAACAAGTAGTATAAAGATTTATTGAACTGAGTTGTTAGATTAGACACATAGTTTAAAAACAAGAAGAGACCTTTAATTACAAAGCTCATATTTTTACAGTTGGTGAATCAAAAGCCCAGAGAGGTTAAGTGACGTGCTCAAGCTTTCACAGAGAAATTGCTGCTTTATAGAGATCAACTCCCCTGTCTCCTGACTCCTACTGCAGTAATCTTGCCACTACATTACATTGCTTTTCTGTAATAATACATGCTTCATTGCCTTATTTTAAGTAAGCTTTTATTTTTGGAGCTGTTTAAGATTTACAGAAAAATTTCAAAGATAGTCAAGAAAATAAACACCATGCTCAGTTTCAGTAATTATGAATATCTTACATTAGTCTGACATATTTGTTAAAATTAAAGAACCAATAGTTTATTAAGATTCCCTTATATTTTACCTCATGTCTTTTTTTCTGTTTCAGGATCCCATCCAGGATACTACGTTACATTTAGTTGACATGTCTTCTTAGGGTGCTCTTGGCCGTGACAATTTCAGAGACTTTCCTTGTTTTTGATGACCTTCACAATTTTGAGGAGTACTGCTCAGAATTTAGCAAAATGTCCCTCGGCTGCGATTTGTCTGATGTATACCTGTGACCAGGGTGATTATGCGTTTTGGGAGAAAGACCACAAGTTAAGTTCCTTTTTCATCACATCATATCGAAGTACATGCTATCAACATGTCTTATTTCTGTTAAATGCCGACCTTAGTACCTGGAAGAGTTAGTGTTTGTCAAATCTCATCGCTGTATAGTTTTTAAA
>NW_007732229.1:101292-102044 GCF_000696425.1 Galeopterus variegatus | reverse complement strand
TAAAATATTTTTCTCTGTTCTAATGGCATTAGTTGAAGGAATATTCTTCCTGGTGATTTCCAGCATCATTATTTAAAGACAGAAAATTGTGTTAACGGCTTTCTGCATGATTCTGAGTCAAGTAGAGCTATTTGCATTGTTTTGTGATGCTCAGCCCAAATTTTTCCCTCTCCCTTATGCATTTCTTCTCTCCTTTTATTCTCCACCTGGTAGATCTGCTTTCTCCCCCATGTAAATCTAAGGATTCCTTCTTTCTAACTGTCACAAAGACTCATAAATTTCCCTTCTTATACAGAATACTGAAGCAAACTTGAGGGAGAGAAAAACAAGATGACGGCAATCTGAAATACTTATAATTTAATTAAGAGACTGAGTCATATAAAAGATTTAAGCCAAGACTAACACGCAGATGAAATCTGAAATGACAAAATATTTAAACTAAAAAGGAGAGTGATTACACTGGAACCAAATATTTTAATTTGGCAAGTCTAATCTGTCTCTTCAACCCAGTGGGTTGCAAGCCCATAAGGAAGATTACAGGTTTCGGGAATAAAAAATAAAAAAAATAAATAAATCTATTCAAGTATAGAGTAGGTATATTATTCTAACGCATAAATTACTACTTACGTATATGTATCTTTGTCTCAAATGTAAAATTATGTCTTTTTTATTTATTTATTTTATTTATTTATTATTTTTTTTAAAGATGACCGGTAAGGGGATTTTAACCCTTGACTTGGTGTTGTCAGCAC
>NW_007732229.1:98525-99665 GCF_000696425.1 Galeopterus variegatus | reverse complement strand
AAGAAGGCAAATAGTGTAAAAAATCATGTTTTTTAGAGTCCATCAGAGGCCTGAGATGACAAGGCAATATAATGATATACATTCAAAGGGTTTCAAGCTCCTCCAATAGAGAGTAGTAATACACATGAACTAATTTGTCTTTGCAATAACAATGGGGGGATGTGGCAACCACAACTTAGGTGGAGAAGAAAAAAAAAATAAGCACAATTTTAACAAAATTTTAAAGGCCAGTTATGGCTTGTGTGACAATTTAAATCTCTTGGAGCTCCAGACACAATAGAAATCTGTGTTTACTTGTCATGAGAAAGATTGGGCAGCTTATTAAACATAAGAAACCCCTTCTTTGTTGCAAGCGTATCAGCTCTTCTAAAATTTGAGTTTCATAGAATCCTGCCTATAGTCAGGACACTGCATATATATAAAGTATATTGACTATCTGCAGCTGGGAAGCACAGAAAATTTACTTGTACTGTGGATCCTGCACTGAGTAGAAGACAGAGAGTGGCTGCTTCTGGAAAAGGAACAGAATAACTGTCTATTCCCTGTACCCTTCACTGAGTGTGATTCAGAGGTTATCTGCTATTGGAGAATGGGCAGGAGTGATTAGAGAGCCCTTCCTCTAAGGTGCAGGCACACAGAACTTACCTAAGTATAAGACCAGAGCAGGAACTTAAGAGCCNATCCTCTATTCATGGAAGAAACATGATTTTTAAAAAGCATCCTCTTCTTGATTATGGTTAGCTCAACCTGTTTCCTACATGTACACAAGGTGAGTTAGTGGAAACTAAAAAGTTAAAACCTAGGTTTCTGTACTGTAATTTTTTGTAGCTGTGAATGCCCAGGAGGTGAAGCAGATATATAAAGGTGAAGGGGTTGCAGGAAAGAACAGAAGAAACCGTCTCATCAGACAAATCTGATTTAAGATAAAGAACACTGAGCTGAAATTCAAAGACTTCAATTATAGAACAGCTGTTATGGAACATGCTATATGAACAGGAACAGGTCACATACTATCTTGGCTTTATATCCTCCACTATAAAATAGATTTGGACTATAGAAAATTATATAATCATCAGGTGGTTTCAGGTTAGAATATTAAAGGACTCAGGAAAAAATTGCTCCAATTCTAACAAAAAGAAG
>NW_007732229.1:95826-97294 GCF_000696425.1 Galeopterus variegatus | reverse complement strand
TCTAAGGTGCAGGCACACAGAACTTACCTAAGTATAAGACCAGAGCAGGAACTTAAGAGCCTCTCTTTGAACTCTAGCTACTTAGAATGTTACATTCTTGTGTCAAGTACCTGAAAAGAGATGTCTTTTAGTGGGGAAGGTCTGTGAGCACTGAAAGACCCCCTCTGTGGCACAGACAATCAGGGTCTGTTGAAACCTGAGGGTAAAGCAGAACTGTGAGAAACTCTTCAGTACTGCAAGCCTTATACTAAGTGGTCTACCAAAAGAAAATTGGAAGCACCAAATGTAAATAAAGAGATAACAAAGATCAAACACAGGTTAACTACAAAGTAAACAAACTCAACCCTCATTCCTTATGGCTTGACCAAAAAAAAAAAAAATAAAAGGGGTTAGTATGCTTACTTCATGATTTAAATGCCAGTTGTTACAGAATCTTACAATGTCTGGCTGTCATTTGTGAAAAAAAAATATGTTATGCACTGAAAAAAGCTAGAAGATGTAATCCACCATCAAGAGGTAAAATAGTCAGTAGAAACACAGACAGCATAGAAAATAAATTTTTGGTTTAACAAATTCCCACAGAGACAGCTCAGCCCAGATGACATCACTGGTTAATTTCATCAAGCATGTAATGAGAACATAATACAAACTGAGGGGGAGAGTATACTCCACCTCATTTTATTGGGTCACTTCGATGGAAAAACAAACAAAAACATTACAATAAAAGAAAATTACAGACTAATATCTCTCATGAACATAGAATATTAGTAAATCTATCCAGTAATACATAAAAAGGATAATGCACTGTGATCAAATGAATGTTATCCCAGGAATTTGAGGTTGTTTTTTATATGAAAGAAAACTTATGTTACTAAGTACATTAAGATATAAAAGAAGAAAACACAAATACTTTTAAAACATTTAGAGAGAGCATTTGGCAAAAATACAACATACATTTGTAATATAAAAAGTTCAATAAGGGCCGTCCCCGTGGCTCACTCGGGAGAGTGCAGCACTGGTAGCGCCGAGGCCACGGGCTCGGATCCTATATAGGGATGGCTGGTTGCACTCACTGGCTGAGCGTGGTGCTGACCACACCATGCCAAGGGTTGCGATCCCCTTACCAGTCAAAAAAAAAAATTAAATAAACCTGAATAGAAAGAAATTTCTCAATCTGAAGAACGTAGAGCTGATATCATAGACTACCATAAAATATTGAATGTTTTCTTCTGAAATTATGGACAAGATCAAAACAAGATCTCAATAAATTGTGAGATATGCAATAGAACTTTGATCTTAATATTGGGTATGTTAAACGTCAGTTTTCCTCAAATTATCTATACATTCGGTGCAATCTTCATCAAAATGTCAGCAGGTATTTTGTAGAAACTTACAACTCATTTGAAAATTTATCTGGAAAGGCAAAGAACCTACATTAGCCAAAATAATCTTAAAAATAAAAAAAAAA
>NW_007732229.1:94407-95190 GCF_000696425.1 Galeopterus variegatus | reverse complement strand
AGTTTTGAGGCCCTTGCAGATTTCGGAGATCAGAGAGTTCCTATTTCAACAGTCTTTATCTGAATAAAGTTTCTCTTTATCTAAAGTTGGATTTGTTTTTATTTGATTCTACTTTCCTAAAAATTCTGTTGTAAAAATGAAAGATAGTCTACAGCCTGGGAAAAATATTTGCAAAATACACACCTGATAAAAACCTTTGATCCACAAAATTTACTGAATTCCTATAACTCAAAAATACAAATACGATCTAATAAAAAATACCAAAATCTTTGAAAAGACACCTCTCAAAAAAGATAAATGGCAAAGAAGCACATGAAAATATTATCAACATTATTAGACACAAGTAATTTCATTTTTATTTATCTTAAATTTAAATAAAAATGAGATATTGCTGTATATTTCCTGAATAGCTAAAATTAAATGGAAGGACATTACCAGATGTTGGAGAGAATCTGTAGCAACAGGACCTCTCATACATTGCTGGTGTAATTGTAAAATGGTTTGTTGTTTTTCTTTTGCTGCTATAACAAACTATTGCCACTTGCTGGCTTAAAATAACAAAAAACTATTATCTTACAATTCCATAGGTCAGAGAGCTGACGTGGGTCTCACCAAACTAAAATCAATGTGTTAGCGTGGCTGTAATACTTTCTGGAGAACCTAAGAGAAAATCCAATTCATTTCTTATCCAGGTTGTGGGAAGAATTCAGTTCCATGAGGATTAGGACTGAGGTCACCATTTTCTTGCTAGGTATGGGCTGAGAGCTATTCTCAGCTTCTAGA
>NW_007732229.1:91376-92917 GCF_000696425.1 Galeopterus variegatus | reverse complement strand
TAGGACTGAGGTCACCATTTTCTTGCTAGGTATGGGCTGAGAGCTATTCTCAGCTTCTAGAAGTGATCCACACTTCTCACTATGTGGTCCCCTTCCTCCATCTTCAAATCCAGCAACAGTGGTACAAGTTCTTCTCATAATTCTAATCTGTACAGCCTCTCTTTTTATTGTTACATTTCTGACCCACTCTCTGTCATTCTCTTCTACTTTTACGGACTCACAGTACTAGACTGGATCCATCTGGACAATACTGAATAATCTATCTCGAGATATGAAAACTTAATCACATCTATAAAGCCCCATTTACCATATAAAGATTAGGTTCTGTACATCGTTGAGGAGGTTTTATTCTGCATAGCACAAAATGTATAATCACATTGAAAAAATCATTGTTACTTTCTTAAGAAGTTGAAACTACATCTGTCTTATTACCCAGAAATTCTGCTTCTAAGTATATCACCAAAGAAAGAAAAACACATGTGCACAAGAAACCTGTTACAAAAATATTCACAAAAGTTTTATTTATGCTAGCTCAAAACTTGAAAGATTCCAAGTGTCCATCAACATGAGGATGGAGAAAAAATTGTGGTATATGCATCAATAAAAAGAACAGAATTATGATAAATAAAACATAAATGAACCTTCAAATACCATGCCGAGTGAAAGAAATAGGACACAGACATGTGCATGCTCTATTATCCCATTAATAAGAAATTGAAGAAAACATAAAATTAGCCTTGGTGAGGAAAATCATCTGGGAGGAGGATTGCCTGGGGAGAGGAATGAGATGTGTTATGTTTCTTCATATTTTCATCAAAATGCAATGAATGTGCCTTCATAGTATTCATCAACACTGATTGCATGGTACACTTAAGATTCAGTAATTTCACTGGATGTAAGTCATACAGGCATTCATACCCAGAATAATCAGGAACTCAAACAACTAAACAGTAAAAAAAAAAAAAAGTAATCTAATTAAAAAATGGGCAAAGGACCAAAATAGGCATTTCTCAAAAGAAGACAAACAAATGGCCAACAGATACATGAAAAAGATGTTCTGCATCACTAAACATCTGGTAAATGCAAATCAAAACCACACTAATATATCATTGCACCCCAGTTAGACTGGCTATTATCAAAAAGACAGAGACTAACGAATGCTGGTGAGGATGTGGAGAAAGTGGGACCCACTTACATTGTTTGTGGGACTGTAAATTGTTACAGCCATTATGGAAAATGGTATAGAGTTTCCTCCAACAACTGCAGATAGAACTTCCATATAATCCAGATCCAGCAATTCCACTGCTGGGTATATACACAAAGGAATGAAAATTATCGTGCTGAAAGGATACCTATATTCCCATGTTTATTGCAGCTCTGTTTACAATGGCCAAGAGTTGGAACCAACTTAAATGTCCATCAACAGACAACTGGATGAAGAAAATGTGGTATATTTATACAATGGAATACTACTCTGCTGTAAAAAAAAGAATGAAATTCTGCCATTCACAGCAACATGGATGAACTTAGAGAAAATTATG
>NW_007732229.1:87328-90564 GCF_000696425.1 Galeopterus variegatus | reverse complement strand
AAAAAAAGAATGAAATTCTGCCATTCACAGCAACATGGATGAACTTAGAGAAAATTATGTTGGGTGAAATAAGCCAGGCACAGAAAGAGAAACACTGCATGTCCTCACTTATAAGTGATAACTAATAATAATAATAATAATAATAATAATTAATAATAATAAAGAAAGGTATACACGTACAATAATTCATTGAGCTTACAAAAGGAAATACAGAACTGAGGCCCCCCCAGAGGTCGGAAAGGGGTGGGGGAAGGGAACTAGGGAGAAATTGTAAAGTGCCACAAAAGACGATTATATTGTAACCATAATGTTGAATACATAATTATTCTGATTTGAGCATCATGTATCTCACACAGATTTGGATATTCAACAGGGTACCCCATAGATATGGACATCAATTATGTTTCAACAAATAAAAATAAAAAATAAATAGGATTTTTGAACTCTAAGATTCTCCTATCCTATAAAGGGTAACTTGTTCTTCAACTTGTCCCTTTTAAAAATGAAACAGATTTAAAAAACTAAACCTATTCAATTTCTCAGTTTTCTTAGATGTTTACAAATCTACTTTTTCATGCAAGAAGATCAGCAAATTTTTAATCCATATACAACACTATGAACAATTTCTGAGCTTTTTTTTTTGAGTTCTGTCATTTTAATAGCCAAGATGATAATTAGTGAATGTTTTTGAGGACAAAAATAATCATTTCAATTTGAGAGATTTAGTATCAAAACAACTCAGATAAAGAAGTTAGATATTATTCCACAGATGACAATTCACCAACAGCTTTCAATATTGCCAGCCAATCTAAACACTGATATGATTCAGAGAAATGTCTCTGATTTTAACGACTTTCACGTACTGCTGTTCCAAAACTGTTGAAAACAACACAGGGAATTGCTATGACAAGTTGGGGGAGGGAGGGAAGTTGGGAATAGGGACATAGCTTTCTTTTTGCAAACATTTTCCACAGTGGAATATGACTTAGAGAAAGACAACTCATAGGTTAGGAACCTCCAGATGAATAACAAATGTGGAGCTGGCAAGAAATGACTATCTTTTCTCAGGCATAATGAGTTTGGGCAGCAATTTCCTCAAAGGAAGTTGATTAATTACATTAGAAAACCTCTTGTTCAGTGCAAAGACAGTACTTGGTCCATAAACTGAAAAGACTGGATAAACGAGGAATCTCGTAGTATTATACATGACACAAACATTTTAACTTAAAATATAAAAATGTATGTTTATTTATACATGTTTTTCTATAAAGCCAAGGATTTTCACTGATTATGGGCTGTACAATTAGATTTTGGTCTGTTTTTATTCTTTAGATCTTGACCAAATTTCTTTTTATTCTTAAAATTACTCTCGAATATATAATAAACCTAAATGCAGAATCTTCCTAGATTTTTAATAAATATACCTACAACTATTCTCCTGCGTTTTTTGTTGCTTAATTCTGTTTAGTTTCTCCAAGTCATTCATTTGCGTGGAAACAATATTTCTACTTCTGCACCCATATCTTTATGTATTACTTACTAATTCTAAGTACAAGTGGCAGGAGTGGGTTTGGGAACAAATACAGCTTGTTTTCATCTAAACTGCTTATTCAGCTTACCAGTGGGGAGAAGTATAGGGGTACCTTGGAGAGTAACCTATTACTTACACATATTCAGCAGAATATGGGCATCTATTAATATGCTTCTTGAGGAGAACAGTAATTTTGATGTATTTGTTAAGAGGAGGTTGATTAAGAGAATTTCTACTGAAATAATAATCAACATAATTATACACAGCTACTAGTAATGCCACAAGTCTAGACTTTTTCATTTGCCCTAAACCTGCTTTCTTTCCTGACTCATTATATTATACTTAATTATGCCCCTCTCCTTTCAGGAGCCCAAATCAGAAATACAGAAACCGCCTGTAACTTTTATACTTGCTCATTTCTGATTTCTGGTGATCCATCAATCAGAATTGACAGCCTGTACATTTCTATTTCAGCCAGTTTATGACCAGTATTCTTTCTGCAGAATAACACATGTACACACATACACAAACATACGTACAATGCATAATTCATAGATTATTGCTATTTAATCCTATTGTTAAAAGACAGAATAATTTACAAGTCATAATCACACTGGGGGTAAGTAAATTGTTCTACATATCTAGGAATACAAGATGAATCAGACATTTAAGAAGATTCACACACACACACACACACACACACACACACACACACACACAGATACCCTTAGTACCTCCTATAAGGTAGCATATTATACTTGGCTTTACTTTATACTACACAGAAACAACTGTTTATGCTGTAGAATTTATTTCCATTATATTTGTGCTGTTAATGTTAAAAACTTGATAGTCATCGTGAAAGAATATTAGACATTCAAACAACAAAACTGCATTCTTCAAGTCTTCAGGCTGATACCCCAACCCCAGCACTATGTCTCCACCACTACAACCTCTCATTTATTCTTTCACACCCATATCCAAGTAAAATATTGGCTTCTGCTGTCTGCATTCACACACTCTTTGAATAAGAAGCTTGTGCCTCACTGCATTTAACTCAACTGAAATAAGACAGCATTCTAGTAGTTGGGATGCTCTCTCTCTACATTTGTTCCTGATGGGGTTGAAGAGATGGTGCAGCATTCCCCACACAAAATACTCAGAAAATAAATACACATTGTCTATAAAGTGGAGGAAGAAGTTGCCTTTCATAACAAACAGTCATATTTAAATTGAGATTAGATTTGGGAATACAGTAACAGGAAAAAGATAGCTAGAGGAAAATTGTTATAGTGGTAAATGTTTGGAGCAAAAATGTAAACAAGGAATTACTATCAGCTGGCAAAAGGAGAAAATAATGATATTATGAAGCATATTGAGGAGTTTAAAGTCAAGATAATCTTTAATATTGCCTGTATCTCTCACCCATTAAAACACTCATGTATACTTCCAGTGATGAGGGTAGGGAGAGAAAAATTTTCAGTGATACTGAAAACTAAAGTTTAGTTTACTATATAACTGAATTAAAGATAACAGTAGCACCGAGTTAACAAATATCTATTCAGAAATCTTATCTCTTCTTTAGATAGGAATTCATAATCAAGAATTTTTGGATTTTCCATGTAATTTCTCAGTGGAGAGAACTAGGCATAGGACAGCAGAATTTTACTCTCCTGGCAACAGAATTGCACAAGTGGAATGCCCAGTG
>NW_007732229.1:83249-86277 GCF_000696425.1 Galeopterus variegatus | reverse complement strand
AAAAAAAAATTAGACACTTGCCCTCAATTTTTTCCTTACTTATTCTTTCCTCTTTCACATGTAAAGATGATGCAATAGTTAAAATTTCAAAATAAGTATCTTCTGGGAGTAACTTGCAAATTGTCACTCTGCTTCAACCTAGTAATGGGGTGCTAGATTACCTACTTAACTGAACAGGGAGAAATCTGTGCAGTTGCTAACACTTCTTGTTGCACATGGATAAATACATCAAGCATTGTACAGACTCAGTTACAAAAGATTAATGAACAGGCCACTTGGTTAAAACAGGTAGACTCCTCATCTGACAAGTTCTTTGATCTGTTCGATTTTTGTTGGTTTGGTTAATGGGGAACATAGCTATGAAGCATACTCGAAACTCTTGGTATTATCCTCTGGATAGCAATAATAGTAACCTCCCTGGTGCATTGTATCTCTCAAGTTTTAAATGTTTTTGTGCAACCATCCATAGAATGTCAAATGGTGTCTTGTCAAATGGTTAAATGAGCTGAAAAGCAAAGAAGTGCATGATAATGAAGACACCTTACTTAACCTATGAATGGCATGCTGAGACCAGGAATCCAGAATGATGGAAACTGAGAGTGTTGCTAATGCCTTAGTTTTGGTCACTACAGTGACAGCATGACCAAAAGGAGGGAATTGTTAAATAAAAATTATAGGAGGCCATTGTTTTGGACTAAGTTCCTGCACTATGTCCCAAAAGACCAGACGAAAAATCAAAATGGAGTCACTCTGCTAAATTCCATAGCACTTAGGCTGTAGTCTGAACTTCTGAAAAGTCAGGAGAAAGGTTAACAGTCAATTTTCAGAGCAGGCCAGTTTAAATCTTCAATAGGTATGATAATGAAGTTCCCCCTGACTTAGTCCTTCCACAGAGACAGCCTGAAGTAACCTGATGTTATTTTCTATTGTCCTGTTTTCCAGTCCCCACCTTACAAGGAAAGTGACTTTGAAATAACCAATCTGTTTTTTGTTCTTTGTTTATGGGTTTTTTTAAAGCTTTTTTTTTTTAATCTAAGAAAACAACTTCCTCTGCTGGACTCATTAAGACACTTATTCTATTTTATGGAATAATGTGTTGCCTGATTCTAGAATCTCAATAAAACCAACTGAGATCTTCAACTAAAAAACAAACTAAACCAAATAAAACAGTACACCTGCTGTATAGGGCACGTACCATGAATGGAGCTTGCAGGACTGGAAGTTGCTATGGGTGAGTCACTGAATAAGCAGTAAGTGAATGTGAAGGCTTAGGATGTTACTGTATAACTATAAAAGTTATAAAGTCTACTAGTATACAGTACTACTACTACCATCTTATATGGGGTACATTGTTGACTAAAATGTTATGTGCTGCCTGACTGTATAATGTGACTGTATATTATGAGGCTACTTAAAAAGTTCATGAGAAGATTTGTATTATCTTTTAATTCTATTATTCCATGAACTGTTTGAAGTTATATATATACACAAGAACCTGAAAAAGTATATACACACATAGTTAGAGATAAATGAAATTGCAGTTTCTCTACAATGTTAGGCATTAACAAATAATAGAGAAATTTCCAGTAAATTTTGGATTAAAAAGTTTTATTTTCCAAAAATTCTATATAGAACTAAATTTTCTTTCATACATGAAAACAAAAAATTTCACATATGAAAAATTTCAGAAAATGTATCACTTATAAACACTTCTAGAGAAAAACACAATGAATACATATTTAACTTTAATAAAATATCAAGCAAAATTGATAAAAACAAGGAATTTGTCACTATATAAAAGAATATCAGACAACAGATATGTTAAATATAAAGCACTAGATGAAAATTAATATTGTAAATATTTATCATAAAAATTGAATATAAATGCTAATAAATGACAAAAAAAATACACTATTGATGCTAATAAGGAGTAGTCCATAAATAAAAATTAATTTTGCATAGACAACATAGGTTAGACTTGGAACAAGAAAATAAATAGTTGTAATTGATCTTGACGTTTATTTTTAAAAATGAATCAAATACTATTTTGAAGATTATAGAAACCCACTAGCAGAATTAAAAAGGACAATTACACGTATACTGCATGACTAATGAAAGGAAACAAAAGCAACAGAAAAGGAACAGAGAAAACAAAACTGAGATCATAAAACAAAGTGACAATTAAGGCTGCACATAACAGTGATAACAATAAAGGAAATTGCTCTAAACTATTCTGTTATTTGGAAGCAAATACTCTCAGGAAGAATTACAAAACTAAATCAAATTTTAAAACATCTAAAAACATAACATAGAAACATTTCAAAGAAAAGGATGGGTGAAAGTTTGTTATGCACGAGCAAACAGAAAGCAATTGGGCATGCAAATGCTAGTACCAAACAAGAAAGAATTTAAGGCAAAGAGCAGTAGCTAAAATTAATAGGTTCTTTTTATAATTCTAAAATTGACACTCAATGGTGCAAACCAAATAGTGTTAAATCATTGTGCATTGACAAATGTAATATCAAAACATATAAACTAAAAGCTTAGAAATAGAGCAGTAAATTGATAATAGGTCACACAGATAAAATATGTAAAATAAACTGATATTTATAATATTGTACAGTATATTAATATTTGAATTAATATGTATCTATCAGACTTTTACAGGGTCTAACACTTTAGTGTAAATACCTATGTAATATTTGAGAAAAAAATTACCCTTATTTTACCAAAAAGACCCACTAATTCTAAAACTATGAATAACTTATAATTTTTATATAAAATATTTCAAGGATAAAATCTAAAAATAAAATTTAAAATAACTATAAAAAGAAAAACAATGTTAAAATGAACAAAATATTGTTACAGATTATGCTAATAGTTTGATAAGTAAAAGTTTTTTATTTTTCATGATAAATAGATTAAAGAAATAAACTAAGCATAAGGCTTAAAAAGATTTTCTTGAGGGAGTATTAAGGAAGGTATGAAGAATTAGATAATTTGGATTAAGGCAAAAAAGAAAAAAAAA
>NW_007732229.1:81353-82537 GCF_000696425.1 Galeopterus variegatus | reverse complement strand
GGGTCCCAGTAACCACAGGCAAAAACACAGGTTCTGTGGAGTTTATATGAGACTTTGTTGGGCTCTTGATAAAAGGAAGTGGTCCAGAAACCAGGCAGGTGATAGAATATTAGCATCATGGCAAAATAAAGTAATTAATTTTTAAAAAAGCAAGTCATGAAATGGAACTGGACTTCAATAATCTGTGAACTCCCAAAGGATTAAAATTCATCATCAGACTCGCATGACTTTTCCAGGTCATCCTGACTCCCAGAAGAAGAGAAAGAGTTGAATGGACAGTTCGAGTTTCCCTGCACTTGAGGAAGAGAGAAAACAAAGAGCCTGGAGAGCAGAGATGGGGGAGCCTCAGCAGAGCCTGCAACTCCACTGCTCCTGCACCACAATCGCATGGCCATAGACACTGTGCCAGCTGCCATTTCCTTGGAGATCTTAGTCTTGATGGCACTTCTACTACTTCACCCCACCAACAATGAATCAGCAAAGAAGAAACACACCCATGGAAAGGTGCCCAGCATGCAGAGGAAGAAAGATAGTAGATCAATCAGAATATATGCTCACTAGAACATGAGTGCTGAGGTAGGCACATAAAACTTAAGTTCAAAAAAAGATAAAAGTAATACATAAAAGTGAAACATCTGCTACACACACACACATGCACACATACAACTTTCTGAAATAGAAATTAAACCAAAAATATGACTTCTAATTGTATCAGAAATGTATTCAGCTGAAATTAACAGAAAATGTGGTTTAGCAAGAATAGTTTTCTTCTTCTCCCACAATGAGAACTCATAAATTAAGTAGACAATGACTGATGCAGTCAGCACAGGATGTCATAAGTGTCTGGAGCTTTCCCCCTTTCTCTGAACAAAGCTCTTGAATTTATAACTCTTGTCCTTGTGGTCTTAACATGATTCCTGCATCAATAAGCATCCAATCCATTGTCTGCTAGGGACAAATAGTGAAAGGAGCATGGAAGGAAGGGCAAAGAGTGAAAGGGCATGGAAGATAAGTTTATCCATTTTCATAAAGTTCCTGGACACCTCATGAATCCAACAATTTCTACCTCTACATTGTAGGCCAGTGTTGAGCTCCTTGGCTACCACAAATACAAGAGTTTCTAGGAAGGTGAACATTTTAGTTGGTTACATTGCCAAACTATATTAGTTCTGTAAGAAAGAAGA
>NW_007732229.1:76352-80827 GCF_000696425.1 Galeopterus variegatus | reverse complement strand
AGAAGATGTATTGGACAGGTAGTTAGAAGCTTCTGTCACACTAAATATGAAATGCAGAAAAGAAATTGAAGAAGAGAATGATCAGTATTAAAAACCAAGCGAGTGGGAAGGAAAATCAGGTGAAAGGCATATTTCAATTCACAGAGCAAATATGCAAAGAAATAGAAATCATGAGGCTACACACGTGAGGTTTTGAGAATATATTCAGAAGATATAAATCAGTGAGTTATAGCAATTCATTAAAGAAAGGCAATAAATAAACTCATAAGAAAGGAACATTTTCATGAGTTGAAGAAATACCTTATTTTGCAGATTGAAACCGTTTACCTATTTCTAAGCAGAACAGAGGGATAAAGATATATGTTTAGCATATCTGAGAAATATTCCTGAACTCAGGCAAAGGAAATAAGTTGTAGACAAAGGAAAAAAAACCAAAAAAAAAAACAAAAAAAAAACATAATAGCATTGCTTCATAAAGTGAGAAAACTGTTTGTTTTTAAAATGAGGAAAAGGAAACAAAATAAGAGAACTACTTAAAATTATATAAATAAATATTGATAATGCTTAGTTCAAAGAGAATATCATATACTAGTAAAAAACAATAAAGAAAAACACAAATATCGAATACAGAAACCTTCAGGATGCAGGAAAAAAGCTGTTGTTGGAGAAAAATATCTAGCTCCAAATTCCTACATTATATAAAATTAAAATTAAAAAACAAAACAAAACAAAAGCAAGTAGACATAATAAGACATTAGAAACAGAACCATAGGGGAAAAAAGTCTAAATAGCTAAGAAGATGGAGCTAACACAAATAAAAGTTGAAGTTACTGATGTAAAATTAATTAAATATATGTAAAGAAAAATATATTTTTATACTCTCAAGGGTAACTACTTAGAAAAAAATATTTCAGATTAATAATTACAAATATTTGGAAATACTTAGGAAGATGTATTTAATAAGAAAGGCAACAAATAAATGTGAAGAATATTATAAAATAGTACTGAAACACATAGAACAAGGCTTGAACAAATGGAAAAGCATAGTACACTTTGGATTAAAATATAAAATGTTACAGAGTTTTGATAATGAAATCTGGCAACACTTACTCAAAATAAACGTATAAATATAATTTGACCCAGAGATCCTATTCCTGAAGCCGGACCCAAAAGCTAAATGCAGCAGTAAATAAAAACATCTGTAAATCTATGCTTATTTCAGGTTTATTTATAGTGGCAAAAATATTGGAAACAAAATGAATGCCCATCAGTAGGGGAATGATGAAATTATGGTACATAGTAAAATATTATGTAGCCACTAAAACATTTAATTAGAGCTATGCTATATGACTCTATAGATGTGCGTGTGTATTTCTGACACACAGAGGATTATTCTGATATTTAGAGAAAGTAAAATTATTATTACTCATTTTCTTTTTGAAACTTTAGTCAAAGTAGATAAATGAAATAGGAGAGAGGAGCAAACCAAGTTCAGAAAGAGGATGAAAAATTGTATGTATAGGATCACACTATGCACTTGTGTCAAATTGTGTATATCTTTAAATTCCTAGATACATTAAATGATTTATTCTACAACAATAATACAAAAATTTTTTAAAAGAGGTAAGTTAAATATAAAAAGCATAATGATGCATAAGAAGAAAGATTTTTTTAAAAAAGAATTCTGTGCATAATTGCATACACATAGCTTTTTAAACCCTGTTGACATGAATAATTTCCTAGGGAAAATATATTTTATATTAGAAGAGACAGTAAAACTGAACGTAGCAACACTTAATTTGCTATTGAAATAATACTTATGTAGTAATAGAGTTACAGGCAGTTCATGGTATATTGATATAAAACATTCATTCTATCTCCCGGCAGTAATGCTTGGATACTTTAATCTCTTGAGGATTAGGTATTATATAAACTGTCTCACAACATGTAGAACTGAGGAGAGTTATACAATTCATTTTATGAAATTATAATAACTGATATCAAAATCCCCCAAAACAGCACAGAAAATCTCCAGTCAAATATCAATTTATATAGTTCAGCTCCATTTTGAAAGATTAATAGGCAAAAAGAAGAGCTTATGCCAGCAAAGAATGTATGGTCAATATGAGGCTATCTTTTAACATAATGGCAATGGCTTGTGTTTATACATAAAGAGCTAGCTATGGGATGCCACTACTTACCTTATCTCCTGTAGTAGAAATCATTTTAGGGACAAAGCTGTTTTTACTAAAAGGTGTTTTGGCTAGAATGTAAATCCTCTGGTACCTGGGAAAATATTGATGCCAAACCTTCCAGGGAAGAGAGAAGCCACTTTTAATTAGAGAGGAGACTTTTTATTTTTGTTATCTCTGAGACCAATTGTGGAGAAAGAGCATAAGAAATAAATGGGAAAGGAATGTAAAAAAAGGGGGCAAAAAGGGGAAGAAAATGATAGGCTGTTTTGCCTCCCGGTAACCTTACCACACCCTCTTTAATTACTAAGTGTGAGTAAAAAATTTTTTTGGGAAATGAGCAAAGATGCCAAACTTTGCATTTGTGTTGCTACAGTTTTAAACTTAGACACTGAGGGAAAAAGATGGAGCAAGGAGAGAGAGAGAAAGATATAAAAGTAAACCTTGAAAATATAGGTTCATGTCATTGGCCAGATTTACCCACATCTGCTAAAGTTAAGAGAACCTCCCTGATATCTGGGTTACATGTGGAAAACTATTTTATAATTTCTACAGATGTTAAGACATTAGACTGAACGTTTTAAAATTTAATTTAGTTTTGCAGTTCTTCCTGAGAGTATTTGCTTCCAAATGACAGAATAGTTTAGAGCAATTTCCTTTACTGTTATCACTGTTACGTGCAGCCTTAATTCTGTCACTTTGTTTTATGATCTCAGTTTGTTTTTTTCTGTTCCTTTTCTGTTGCTCTATTTCCTTTCACTAGTCATGCAGTACATTTCTACTTGCTTTTTATCTTCTATGGTAATGTGACAGGTAATCGTCCTTTTTAATTGTACTAGTGTGTTTCTATAACTTTCAAAATAATATTTGACTCATAGTTTAAAATAAAAATTAGGACCAGTTTTAACTTTTTATTTTCTTGTTCCAAGTCTAACCTTTATCGTCTTTGCAAAATTTATTTTTATGTATGGACTGCTCTTTCTTATTAGCATTAATAATGTATTTTTTTGCTACTTATTAGCATTTGTACTCAATTTTTGTGATATTTTTAATATTAATTTTCACCTAGTGCTTTATATTTAACATGTTCGTTGTCTGATATTCTTTTATACAGCGGTATCTTCCTTGTTTTTATTAATTGTGCTTGATATTTTGTTAGACCCAAATAGTCAGTGTGTTTCTCCAGAAGTATGTATTATTGATACATTTTATGGAAATTTTCATATGTGAAAGTATTTTGTTTTCACATATGAAAGAAAATTTAGTTCTATATAGAATTTTTGAAAAACAACATTTTTATTCCAAAATTTACTAGAAATTGCTCTATTATTTGTTATTGCCTAAAACTGTAGAGAAACTGCAATTGTATTTCTAACTGTGTGTGTTTATACTTTTTCAAGTTCCCTCATGTATATATATATAAAAGTTCAAAAAGTTCATGGAAAAATAGAATTAAAAGATAATACAAATCTTCTCATGAACTTTTGAAGTACCTTCATATACACAGTCATATACATACAGTCATGCACCACATGACAATATCTTAGTAAATGATGTACTCCATATAAGATGGTAGTACTATAAGATTATAATGGAACTGAAAAATTCCTGTCCCTTAGTGACATTGTAGCCAACATAACATCATAGTGCAATTACTTTATTTTTAATAAATGTAGTATAGCCTCAGTGTACAGTGTTTATAAAGTCTACAGTAGTGTACGGTAACATCCTAGGCCTTCACATTCACTCACTGCTCACTCACTGACTCACCCAGAGCAATTTCCAGTCCTGCAAGCTCCATTCATTATATGTGCCCTATGCAGGTATGTTTATCTTGTGTTTATCTGTTATGCTGTGTTTTTCCTGTGTCTTTTTTATGTTTAAGCATGTTTAGATACACAAATATTATTGTGTTACAATTGCCTGAGCAGTATAGTCATGCATTGTATAATGATACTTCAGTCAGTGACTGACCACATATATGCCAGTGGTCCTCTAAGTTTACAATACTGCATTTTTACTGTACCTTTTCTATGTTTAGATACATAAATACTTAGTATTATGTTACAGTTGCCTATACAGTATTTAGTGCATAACATGTGTACAGATTTGTAGCCTAGGAGCCATCGGCTATACTAGGTGTCTACAGTATTTAGTGCATAACATGTGTACAGATTTGTAGCCTAGGAGCCATCGGCTATACTATATATCCTAGGTGTGTAGCAGGCCACACCACCTTGGTTTGTTAAAGAACACTCTATGATGTTTCTGCAACAATGAAGT
>NW_007732229.1:74319-75956 GCF_000696425.1 Galeopterus variegatus | reverse complement strand
AAAAAAAAAATAGAATTGTCAAGGCGTATCTATAGGTTGTGATACTGCATTACAACAGTAATTTTCAGAGTTCTCCAGAAAAATAGAGCAATGCTTCCACTGAGAATGGAGAGATGTTGCCCCTGTCAAAGAAGACTCATCAGAATTTAGGGGCTCAATGTCCCCAGCTTC
Organism: Galeopterus variegatus; assembly: GCF_000696425.1. NCBI lineage: Eukaryota > Metazoa > Chordata > Mammalia > Dermoptera > Cynocephalidae > Galeopterus > Galeopterus variegatus. The sequence continues at coordinate 75,785 of NW_007732229.1, read as the reverse complement.
AGCAGAGTCTTTCCACACATTTTCATTCCAAATTTCAGGATCCTTTTCCTATCCCAATCAATGACCTCATTTTAACAGTAGATACCCAGTAAGGCTGGGAATTCACTTGCCTTGTAATTTAGCCAGTCACAAGAAGAGATTGTCTTTGATTTTCAGCAATCTTAGTCCTGTGGCTAGAGAAGACAGGGTCTCCTTCAGAGCACATGTAGAAAATTTCAGGTCATGCATGCAGTGCTTGAGTTGGGAGTTCAAATCACTGAGATCATCCTCTTTTCCCCGTTCTTCAGTGACATTAGGAGCAACTAGCCAATCTCATTTTATTTGTTTTCTTGACAAAAATGTCCAAAAATATCATATCTACATTCACCCAGATCCTTGCTTCTTATATAGTTGGTTAGAAATTATATTGTGTCGATCTCTATTTTCAGATCACTTTATGGACTACCAGTGCTTTCCTTACTACTGGAAATAGAGTTATCAGTGTTTTTAAATCTAATTGATTAGAACGCCGATTCCAGAACCAATTCAGAGAGACAGAGAGCAAGAAAGAAAGAAACAACAACCACAGTAATACGTTGAACTTTTAGAAAACTAGAGATGGAAAAGGGTAAGGGAGGCGGAGAGGGATCAGGGCTAATGAGGAATTGGTCAATGGACACAAAGAATGACTGTGTATTGTAATGATGAATAAGCTAACTATACTGATCTGACCACCACACATTCTACACAATTATTGAAAATCAACATTGTACCCCACATGATGTATAATAAAAAATAGAAAATAAAAATAAATAAATAAATAAAATTATGTTTCTGTAGAACCACTCTTGGTACTAAAATCTGTATGTCAGTTTCTGCAGAGACATAGAACCAATAAGATATGTGCCAGTGTTTCAGGTGAAGTTCCTAGGCAAGGAAAAACAATGTCCAATTTCAAATGCAGGATGAATTTCCTCTTATTTTGGGAAGGGTCAGACTTTTTTTTCTATTCAAGCTTGCAACTAATTGGAGAAGGTGCACGCGCATTTGGAGTGTAATCTTTCCCCTGTGTACCAATTTACATTTTTTTCAATTCATTTGTATTATCATTTCAATTGATACCTATAATTGTACATATTTTTGGGTATAATGTGATATTTTGATACATGTATACAATATACAATGATCAAATCAGGATAATTAGCATATCCATCACCTCAAGCATTTGTCATTTTATTGTGTTGAGTATATTCAATCTCCTCTCTTCTAGGTATTTGAAAACATTCAATTAATTGTTGTCAACTATAGTCACCTTATAGTGTTATAGAACACTAGAATTTATTCCTCTTATCCAGCTATATTTTTTTGTTAATCAATACCTCCCTATCTCTGTTTCTCCCCACCCTTCCAAGCCTCTATTAACCATTATTCTACTTATTCTACTGTCTACTTGGGTAACATAAACTTTTTTAGTTTCCACATATGAC
>NW_007732229.1:71017-73570 GCF_000696425.1 Galeopterus variegatus | reverse complement strand
TTTCTGGTGCCATATCTTGGCTATTGTACACAATGCTGCAATAAACCTGAGAGTGCAGATAACTCTTTGACATAATGATTTCATAACCTCTGGATATGTATTCAGTGGTGGAATTGCTGGATCATATGACATTTCTATTTTTAGTATTTTGAAGAATCTTTATGCTGTTTTCCATAATAGATGCACTAATTTACATTTCCACAAAGAGTGTATAAAAGTTCCCCTTTCTCCATGTCTTCACCAGAATTTATGATTTTTTTGTGTTTTTGATGATAGCCATTCTAGATGATATCCCATCGTGGTTTTTATTTTCATTTCTCTGATGATCAGTAATGCTGAGTATTTTCTATATACTTATTGGCCATTTGTATATTTTCTTTGGAGAAATGTCTATTCAGGTCATTTGCCCGTTTTTAAATTGGATTATTTGTTTTTTCTGTTGTTGAATTGTTTTGTGCTGAGTATTTTCTATATACTTATTGGCCATTTGTATATTTTCTTTGGAGAAATGTCTATTGAGGTCATTTGCCCGTTTTTAAATTGGATTATTTGTTTTTTCTGTTGTTGAATTGTTTTGGTACTTTACATATTCTGGATATTAATCCCGTGATAAATGCATAGCTTGCAAATATTTTCTCCCATTCTGTAAGTTGTCTCACTCTATAGATTGTTTCCTTCACTGTGCAGAAGCTTTTCAATTTGATACAATCACATTTGTTTATTTTTGCTTTTGTGGCCTGTGCTTTCGAGGTCTTATCCATAAAATATTTGGCAAAAATAATGTTCCAAAGCATATCCCTATGTTTTCTTCTAGTAATTTAATAGTTTCAGGTCTTACATTTGAGTCTTTCTATTTTGAGCTGATTTTTGTGTGGTAAGATATAGGGGTCTAGTTTGTTCTTCTGCATGTGTATATCCACTTTTCTTAGCACCATTTATTAAAGAGTCTGTCTTTTTCCTATTGTATGTTCTTGGCACACTTGTCAACAATCGTTTAGTATAAACATGTGGATTTATTTCTGGGTTTTCTATTCTGTTCCAGTGGCGTATATGTCAGTTTTTATTCCAATACCAAGCTGCTTTGGTTAGAATAGCTTTGCAGTATATTTTGAAGTCAGGTAGTGTGATGCCTCCAGTTTTGGTCTTTTTGCTCAAGATGGCTTTGGCTATTTGGGTTTTTTTGTGGTTCCATAGAAATTTTAGGATTTTTTTTGTCTATTTCTTTGAAGAATGTTATTGGTATTTTAATAAGGATTGCTTTAAATCTGTAAGTTGTTTACATTTTAAATAAATAGAAAATAAATATCTCTATTTCTATTTATAAAGTGTCAGTATCTTTGATGATTAATTTCATGTATCAACTTGACTGGGGCATGGAAGCCTGGATATTTGATCAAACATTATTCTAGGTGTTTGTTTGAGGGTGTTTAGTGATGAGATTAATATTTAATAGAGATGTTAACAAGATGACAGACTAGAGGTGCCCAATGCTTATCTCCTTTACAAAGAAGAAACAAAACAACGAATGAATAATTACACTTAAGTAAAGTGTCCAAAGTCACTAAAACACCTGAAGCCTGGAAACTCAAAATGGCAGCATAGAGAGGGAAGCAAAGCACCTTAATCGTCAAGATGGGCTCAGAGCTTAAAGGAACTCTCCATGTGTAAGGGGAAGTCCCCATTACCACTGTGAATACCTGCAATTCTAGCTACAGAGAAACTCCACAGTTCTCAGATGCCCTAAGGTCAGTATATGAAGCTGTCTGGAGTCTATGTGGCTGCATTGTTCCAGAGAAGGCCTCACACTGGACTCCCTCACTAACAGAGATTCAAACTACTATGGCAAAGTTCCATTTTAAGAAGAAAGCCACTGCCTTGGAGGCCAATAGGCCCTGAATCTTCACATCCCTGGGGCACCACCATTATCCCAGAACACCCACATAAAAGGCAGCAATGCCAGAACCACAGCTAGGCTCAGCAGTACAGTTGTGATCCTGGTAACCCAGACCACACAGTACCCTACATCCCAAGGAACAGGTAGTCCATAGCAAGGAGTCTGCCCATATAAACTTTGTATAGTGATTTTCAAAGTTTTCTCCGTGGAAGAGTTTAAAAGAGGTCTGCGAAGATTTCAGGAAAAAAATTATAAAAAAAATAGAAAAATGTTTAAAAGTATCCAGAAAAGGAAAATTATGTATCATTGTTCTTAGCAAAACACCAGAAATATCAAGCTGCCATTTAGAAAGGTATTTACTTTAATAAATAGACAACTTCAAAACCAATGATACGAGAGTACTTTGAAAAGTTTGTGGAAAAATGGAATTGAATGATAATACACATCTTTCCATCAACTTTTGGAAGACCCCTTACATAAACTTTTGAAGTACTTTATTTATTCAACTAGTTACACATTTGTTCTCCATGTTGTTAACAATGCTGAAAAATGCAGAATATTTACAACCCAGCATGATAATCAGAGAATGTGGCTGATCTTGTTGAAACAAAATGATTACATTATGATAAATGAACTCTACAATCAGTTAATAGGTTGTG